>NC_091471.1:357179098-357180111 GCF_036971445.1 Narcine bancroftii | reverse complement strand
TTCAGTTTCTTCCATGTTCATAATTTTAGATCAATTTTCCATCTCTCACACTGATCTAAAAGAAAAGTGAGGAGAGGGGGGGGGGGGGGGATCAGTCACACTGACACTAGTAACCAAAGATCAGTAACACTGATCATGGTGAAAGATCAGTATTACTGATCTAAAAGAAAAGTGAGGATTGTGAGAGATGGGAAAATTGATCTAAAATTATGAACATGGAAGAAACTAAAGTTCATCAGTAAAATGGCTGAAACCAGTTCAAACAGGATAAGTTTGGGGCTTAGGATGCAGGAAAGCAGAGTCAGCACGATTAACATAAGAATCTTCTATCCTTTGTGACAATACCATAGGACTAAGATAAGGAATGGTAAGGTACAATAGAATGTAGGAAGTTGAGGTAGTCTGGATCAGATAAGGGTCTCCTAGCCCTGGACAGAAGTACCAAGTCATACATTTCTAATTAGCTAACCATACACAGATTTATACATATGAAATTAGCCAACCCTAGATAGAATGAGTCAACTCTGCATATCAAGAGACTGTAGCCCCGAGAATCAGGAAGGTGTGAATAAGGACAATGACATGAAGGGACACCGACAGGATAACCCCCCCTGGTTCTCCAAGTATACTGAAATTGCACGTAGGCAGGCAGGATTGCCTAATGCCAAACCTCTCCAGCAGGAGGCAGAAGAATGTAAGGGGGAGGGTATTCCTACACTGAAATCAACTGTATAAAAGTTGGGTGAGCCCCAGTGTGTGTGTGTATTCCAGGGTAAGGGGAAGCACCCAACTTTGCATTGTTGTAGTAATAAATGTTCTTTGTTCTCAATTTTTGTCTCGAGCAATTTCTTTAAAGGTACTTTAATTCCTAACATCTTTGTAGCATCAAACATTCATCCATGTCATTGCAATCCCTCAGAATTCACAAAGGTTTTCTCAAATTATATCAAAATTAAATGCTAATGTATTAACATTTTAAACAATAAAAATATTTTAATTTTAAAAAGTTGGAC
>NC_091471.1:356984098-357169098 GCF_036971445.1 Narcine bancroftii | reverse complement strand
ATGGTACTCAATTACTATTTCGCTTGATCAGTGATATAGACATTGTAACGGCTCTGATTTACCACAGCTTACAAACAAATAAAGAGTACGCTCACTCATTTCTTTCAACAAACCATGAGGTAGACTTCCTTTTTATGATTCACGAGACACAACTCCTCAAACTCTTCTGGCCTTTTCATTTGCTCACTGCCACATGGGTGATCCTGACACTCTCACTCTCCTCCTCAGGATGAAGGTAAGTACGTGACTGTGACAACATTCACCTCGGACCTAGTTGGGATTCCAACAATAGTGAATCTATATTCAATATGCTCACACACTTGAGTACATACACTATAAACCTCTTACACACACCCAGTTCCCTGTACCAAGAGGGGTGTGGCTCTCTACAATTTTTGATCTATCGCAATACTATGGCTCAGCTTCAGTGTAGTGCTCACCTTACCCGCGATACTTCCAGCAATGATCACAGTAGCGACCTGGCATGGAGCAATGTTCAGGGCTTGGATCATGGGGCAGAGAGCAAGAATGTGCTATGCATTGATTATTTTACAGTGCTAATCTGTGCTTCTAACCTATAATGACCCAAGGTCATTTAAATTAGCCAGTGGCAAGGCGTGCACTAATGGGTGGCTGGAGTCCAACCTTGATTGACAGGTGATGTAACTTCTGAATAAGTTTCAGACAGGGAGGTCACACGACCACCCGCAATACACACATTCCACACGTTTCCTCCACATGCAACACCAACCTGTTCATGAAGTCCTCTCAGAGAAATTCTGCAGTTCACTTGAAGTAAAACACAAAAGTCTGCAGACACCATGGTTGAGGTAAAAACAAAATGCTGTAGAAATTCAGCAGATCAGCGTATATTATTTGTGCTTGCCTACACTTTTTTCATATCTCGATGAAGGGCTCAAACCCAAAACATTGGTTATGTTCCTTTATCTTTGCTGTATAAAGTACACAGTTTGACCTGCTGAGCTTTTACAGTATTGTGTTTTTCTGCAGTTCACTTTATGCTTCTCCAGACCAGGAGAGAAACTTCGGGCAAGGCCACAGCGCAAAGAAAGTCACTTAAAAGTATGGACTGAAAGGTAAATGTCAGATATCAGAAAAATATTCTCTTTGATAATTTCATTTTTGACTGAATTTCATGAGACTGTTTGAAGAATAGTTTCAGTGGGCTGCTGTTTGCATCTGAAAGGTGACAAGTTCTGAGGTGGTCTCACTGTTCTTAAGGTTAGGTGGGTACCATTTTAACAACTAAGTTCACTTCATATCTGTGTGGCAATCACTAATGGAACAGAAATTCATAGGGGTTCAGTAGTAAAATCTTGAAGAGGTTAGGCTTTCAATAGAAAAAAATCCTTCCAAAGTTTTCTTCAGAGCAGGCCAGGAACTCACCAACTGTGCCCAAAATTTTGTCAGGAGCCATAATTCCTATTGCATTGCAGATCTGCCAAAGGACATGTAAGTTGCCACTCTCAGCACACTTATACCCTAAGTTAAAACTTAGACCATTTTGTATGCAACCTATTTTGGCTACACGTAACAACCATTGAGTTCTGCAGGTTGTCACTTGTTGGAAATTGCAATGAAAATGGTGCCACTGGGATCTTGAACTTACAACAGATTTCAAGATTGAAGGAGTGCAGAGATGTACAAGAATGTTGAGGAACTGAGTTGCAGGGAAAGGTTAAATAGGTTAGGACTTTATTCCTTGGAGCGCAGAATGATGAGGAGAGATTTGATGGAAGTATACAAAATTATGAGGGTAAATGCTAGCAGGCCTTTTTTACACTGAGTTTAAGTGAAATAAGCACTTGAGGAAATGGTTTACTTTTTGGACTCCAGCCATTTTTAACCTTTCATAATATATACTCCGGACGGGGTCCCTGGGTAAACTACAGTATGAAGACCAGTTTGAAACAGCTGGTGATTGGTTATACAATCAGTCCTGGAAAATGAGGACACTTATTGGTCGTTCCTGAAAATTGGGAGACGGAGTTGGCACTCTGTAACTAACAAGATGTCTTTGAATGTTCAAGCACCTTTGCTGGGGCAAAGCGATTCATATAGTTGGTCAAGAAGCTTCTAAGAAGTCCAGGTCTGACCTGCAGAAGGCTATCTCTGAAGCAAAGTGGCAATTCTGGAGGCAGCTAGAGACAGACAGATACATGCCTCTATGGCAGGGAGTGGAAGCCATTACAGCCTACAAAGCAAGGGTGAATACTACAGATGGCTGCGATGCTTCACTACCCAACGAGCTGAACACCTTCTATGCCCGCTTTGAGAAGAAGAACCAAACAGTGCCTACTAGAATCTCTGAAAAGGCTGAGGATCTTGTGATATCTGTCTCTGAGGGTGACGTCAGGACTTCATTCAAGAGGGTTAACCCTCGCAAGGCATCAGGCTCTGATGGTGTATCTGGCAGGGTACTGAAAATCTGCACCAATCAACTAGGCAGACTGGTCATGGACATTTTCAACCTCTCATTGTGGAAATAAAACGTTCCCACCAGCTTCAAAAGGGCATCAATCATCCCAGTACCCAATAAGAGTAGTGTGGGCTGCCTCAACAACTACCACCCAATACCACTAACTTCTACTGTGATGAAATGCCTTGTGAGGCTGGTCATGGCCAGAATTAAAACGTACCTAGGTAAAGATCTGGACCCACTGTAATTCGCCTATCATCACAATCGCTCCACAGCTGTTGCAATATCACTGGCTCTCCAGTCAGCTCTGGATCACCTCGAAAACAGCAATTCATACATACAGCTGCTCTTCATAGACTAAGCTCATCCTTCAACACCATTATTCCCTCAGTGCTGGTCAAGAAGCTACAAAAACTGGGCCTCTGTAGCCCCCTCTTCAACTGGATTCTTGACTTTTTCATTGGAAGACCAGTCAGTACGAATTGGAAACAAAGTCTCCTCCTCACTGATCATCAAGGATGTGTGCTTAGCCCATTGTTCCACTCATCATATACCCATGACTGTGTGTCCAGGCACAATTCCAATGCCATCTATAAGTGTGCAGATGACACCACAGTTGTCGGCGGAATCACAAACAGCAATGAGGAAGTGTAAAGGAGCGAGATAGATGAGTGGTGTAATGACAACAACCTTGCGCTCAACATCAGCAAAACCAAGGAGATGATTGTGGACTTCAGGAGGAAGTAGAGGAACATGACCCAGTCCTCATCGAGGCCTCATTAGTAGAGAGGGTCAAGAACTTCAAATTCCTGGGTGTCAACATCTCCGAGGATCTTTGCTGGAGCCTCCATGTTTATGCAATCAAAAGGAAGGTCCACCAACAGCTATTTGTGAAGTATTGGAGAAGATTCGGTATGTCAATGAAGACCCTCATACATTTCTACAGGTATTCCGCGGAGAGCATTCTGGCTGGTTGCATCACTGTCTGATATGGAGGTGCCAACTCAGGACAAGAATAAACTCCAGTGGGTTGTTAATTTGGCCTGCGACATCACGGGCACCAGTCTTCACTCCATCGACGACTTCTACAAGAGGCGGTGTCTTAAAAAAGCAGCCTCTATCCTCAAAGATCCCCACCACACCACTCTGCTACCATTGGGGAAAAGGTAACCAAAGGCACTGCCTTATTTTTGGAGCTCCACTATTGCTGTTATTGTTTTATTTTTTAATATATATTAATGTTGTAAGATGGTTATGATATTAATGTTTGCACTACAATTCTGCCACAAAGCACCAAATTTCATGATTTGTCCATGACAATAATTCCTGATTCTGATTCTAAAGACAGTGAAGTGATCTAACAAAGAACATGGTGACATCTGACAATGAATACACAAATCTTCCAACTATAAATATGTCTTTGACCATGTTTGTTAGGCTAAGTGACAAAATTGCATCGGGTCTGGATTCTTCCTTGATAAATAACTGAGATGAAGGTGTCTGAAGCCTGGTTTGATGTAAACCAATTAACATAGCCCATTCGTCGTACGTCAAGCGGTCCCCTCATGGCTGTGGGCCAACAGACTATACTGGGGACAGTTCTGTTTGTTATGAAGATGTCCTTTCAATAGCAGAACTGATTACTGTGTGTAATGCACATTTATGAAGTCTGGTTCTCTCTGTGTTAATGCCTAATATGGCAACATAATTCCATAACCCATATCTCTGGAATAATTCCTGACACATTCTACCTAACAATTTTCCAGAAAACGACACAATAATTGCAAGTATTCAATGTCACCTCGCAAATTCTAGTTTCCCTCTCCACCTTCACAACAGCCACGGTTTTGACGTTATCTGACGTACGAGACAGTTGGAGGTTTGTGGGCATATATACAGACATATTTATGAGTGGGTGTATCCAGTTGTAACAGTATTGCATTATTTCTCAGTAAAAGCCTCTCTTCCTGCATGTGGTCCCACGGTAGGTCTGATCAACGTTCCTGCGAGACGCCTCTTCTTCCTGTCAAATGGTTGTGGAGCCCACATGCAAAATTCCAGGCGATTCTAATGCTGCTTCTTTGAGGTGATTACAAGGTGATGTCAAATCTGATAGGGTTGCAGTGGGAACATTCTGAGAAAATCATTCATGCAAAATTATGTGGCGAATTTAAAGCTTTAAATGCACAGGTTTACAGACTGAAATTCACTTGCAGATCCTTGTATGTAGTGATGTCATTCACCGCTTTTATATGTCTAATAACTACGTAATGTTCTTCGGACTATCATTCTCAATGAGCGTATGCTATCCAGTGTACAATCTATTATTAGGTTCAAAAGCAGAGGGAGAGCATTAATCTCAGGAACAGTCATTGCACAAGATTGAATTAATAATTCACCAACTGCTGGGTAATCATGAAACTAAATGCCTTTCATTGACAAACATAATTATCTCTCACCAATACTGTGTGGAAACAAAGTGCCCTCAAACAGATGGGGTGTATTTGAAGTAATAGCTTCATGATGTTTGGAATATATTTTTCGATATGTTCTCATGCAGCGGATTGGACTCTCTAAGTACGTCTCAAAAATCCATCACGCTGATTGTTTGAGACTTTCATGAGTGATTTGCCACAATTTGGAGAACAATGAATGGTTCCTTACTTCCATTGTTGGACCAATCTTATCTTGGAATCTGAGTCTATATTCACAAGGACACCACATTTTTCTTTGAGACCCTGCCTGCTTGCCTGATGCCTGTTTTGCCACATATAGGATTCCATGTGGAACTAAACAATGAGTCAATGTGCCTGCCTCAACTGCCATTATTAAAATGTAATAGGCATTTGTCTCTGACTGTTGCACCTTACAGAATGAAATTTACACTGCTTCAAGAGCACTTTGTTCTTTGTTCATCTGCTCACCTGTTTCCAGAGTTGGTGACCTGCAGCCTTAGTTAACCACGTCAGATCAGGTTTCAGATTTTAGATTTATTGTCAGAGTACATCACATGCAGCCCTGAGATTCCTTTTTCCTGTGGGAGCGGCAGAATTACCACTAATTGGTAGTGCAAAAAATAAACTGTACACAGCGTAAACAGGTAAACAAATAAAATAACTGTAAACAGATAACAAATGTAAGCAAACTAACTGTGCAATACATAGAGAACAAAGAAGATCAATAAAGTGCACAAGTAAGAGTCCTTAAAGGAATCTCTGACTTTGTTATTGAAGATTCTGATGCTTCAAGGGTAGCAGCTGTTCTTGAACCTGGAGGTGTGAGTCTTGTGGCACCTAGACCTCTTTCTTGATGGCAGCAACAAGAACAGTGTGAGTGCTGTGTGGTTTGGGTCTTTGATGAAAAATAGGGTCAGGATTGGTTTTAATTATTCCTGGATATGAGATGTTCATGTAAGGTACAGAAGGGAAGAAATGAACAGGAGGGGCAGCATTGATCAAGGAATTTATTGCGGCCCTGAACCAAGAAAACGTCCTGGAATGATCAAAGCCTAAATGGAGATACCATGATAATGCTAGGATTGCCCTATTTGCCACAAAACAGTGGGATGGACATTGATGAACTAACCTCCAGGGAAATTATAGAGAAGTACAAAACCCATGGTAAGTGATCATGGGAAGCACCAACTTTTCACGAACAGGCTGATGCAGCAACACAATAAGGGGCAAAGAGAAGGAAAAAGTTTCTGTGCTCGGGAGAGCCTTGTAATCACTTCTTTTTTGCATGGCAACGAATGAAGGGATACTAGATCGGGTTCTGGGAAATGAGCCAGGCCAAATGGATCAGGCTTCAGTGTGGAAACATCAAGAAACCTAATATTATGGGATTCAGAATAGTTGTAAAAAAGGAGACAGACTGCTCAAAACTAATCAATTGGATATGGGAGGATTTCAATGGAATAAGAACAGATCCAGTTAAATTGGAAAGAAACCTAATAGACAAATCTGAGACTTTTAAAGTGGAAATATTTCACCATCAGATAGTTTTTCTTGAGGGAGAAGGATCGATACATTAAAACCATAGTTTCTTCTGTGACAAAAAAAACTTGGCATGTGAAGTAGAACAGAAGAAAGGGCAGGTATGATGGATTTAGTTACGTGTGAGAACCAAGCAGAGAGTTCAGGGAAGGAGTTAAGTGCAAAATGAGAGCAATAGTGAGTGGCCAGCATAAAGCAAGAAATGGGAATTAAATTTTTATTTTATTCACGTGTGAACAGGAGAAAAGTTGCAAGAGAAGTCACCCAATCAAAGATGAAAAAGGAAAGGAACTAATGGACAGAGTGAACATGGCTGAGGTACTAAAGGAGTACAGTAAGACTCCTGATATCTGGAATTCAAGCAACCAGCAGCCTCAAACAACCAGCAAAAAAATCAAGGAAAATAAATTGAAAATAGTTAAATAAATAAGAATAAAATAATAGGTTAAAAGTATGTAAGTTTAAAATTGTAAAAGTAAATGTTCTCTTAAGTAACACATAAACCTTAGGTGAATATGGGAGCAGATATTCAGCCAGCGGAGGGCCTTGGTCGGGCTTTGCTTGTAGCAGCTGTTTGAATAAAGTTGTGTGAAAACGGAAATGGCGTCACCCAGGATGAAGAGCCGGTTGATGCCCCTTGCCATTTGGGGTGTCTCCTTATTCCTGCTTAGTAAGAGTCGCCCAGGTCAGAGGCTTTATCTGTAAACTTGGGGGAGGGGGGGTTAATTATCTATAATTTTTTATTGTTCATCTTTTTGGATGGCTCTGTGGAGGGGGAGGAACCTGCAGATGCAGTGACGGTTAAATGTTTTTAAAGAATGTGATTGAAAATAAAATAAAATGGTTTAAGGTTTATATATTCATTTAAGTGCGGTTTGTTCAGTGTAAGTTTCATATTTTTGACTTTTAAACAGTTTATTCTTAGTGCAGGTGTATTAGTTAGGCATTGTAAGAATAAGTCTCAAGCAACCAGAAAATACACTTATCTAGCATCTACCAATTCCACAGGTGCCGGATCCTTGAGGTTTTATAGTTTAGAAAGGGAAGAGGTCAGCATTGGCACAAGAACCAATGTTAGAATGGGGCATTAGTGTGTTGGGGGGGGAGGAGCACAGTGCAATGCTCATAAACTCGCTCAGCCGGTGGGTGGGAGAGGGAATTGTGTTATTACCATCATCCGCTCCTCCAATGTAGGTTTATGGGATTAAATATCATTAGCCTGCTAGTGACACCTGACGTACGCCGGAAGGGGTGAGGGCGGATCTAACGGCGAATGATGGACACAACCATGTGGGGGACACAGCACCTCGCCTGGGGGGGTGGGGGGGAAATGCCTGTGGATGCTCCACTTGGAAGAGGGGGCTAAAAGTTGATCTAGGTGATGTAGTAGAAAGGCTAGCATGGAAATGCAGTTTGTTGTGGAAATAAGGGAAGAAATTCCTGAGACTCTGGCCACAACCTTTATTCAAGGAGGCTTGTGAGGACTGGGAAAATGGTTAAAAAATACTGAAGGGGGCCTAGATGTTATATAAATCAAAGCATGGAGTACAACAGCAAAATCCTGATAAGGAGCTTGGCAGCTGAGGAGGCTGTGGGCTGCTGGAGACTGGCTCATGGGAACCAATTATTGTGACCGGGATTGGTGAAGGCGCCAATGGGAAGCAGGCTTCCTGGAACCAGGTTCTCAGGAGGCTGGCTTGGATGCTGGAGCTCGGGTTCATCACTGGAACAATTTTCTCAGAGTGCGAATGGTTAGGGTCGAGATAATAGTGGAGGTAGTTTGGTATTCAAAAGAAGGCTGGTAAGGAGCTAAAAGGAAAGAATTTTCATGGATTATGATGGAGCACTGGTGCAGATGATGGAGGTGGGTGAGCTGGATTGTTCTTACAAACTTAACAAACCTGGTCTGATTCAGGCTGTAATCGTTCTGTGATTCTATTTTACCAGCCTAACTATGTGTTGGGTCTAAGTAAATGCATCAAAATATTAATGAAAGTATGTGGTTTCTAAACCTTCAAAGCACTGGACTGGAGGGAAGGTATTGCCCGCAATTTGTGATCTAGCTAAATGCACCTTTTGAATCATGACACAATCAGTTTGGATCAGACCTTCTGGTTTTGTGTAGGTGGCCTGGAAAGTTTTAAGTTCTAAGACATAAAATTCTGGCACTAAAATAGAAATCGATTTTCCACTTACTACTTTATTTCACAATGTGTACTTATTGAAGTTTTCAAAGAATATTTATCACCAGTAAAGAGACCCACTAAGTTCCAGCTGTAACTTCAAACCCCAATTCTTTGTTGCTCTGATTCAACTCAGCAATAGATCTAGCAACCAAGGAGTGCCAGAAAACTATTACCACAGAGAAATACCACCAGGCGAATATCACTGTTGTAGATCAAGATTTCCACTGATGAGGTGCAACTTTAGAGTGCTGGAAAATTCAGGGGTGAAAGAACCTATCAGGTTCCACAGAAGACATATCTATTTATTCTTGAAAGCCACAGATTTCATTGATTATGCTTTAAAGTGAAAGATATTGGTTGAATATTCATAGTAATGTTAAGGATCTGAGATAGATTGGTTATTACAAAGATGAAATCTATTTTTCTTCCATCTATGTGCCTGTCTAAGAGTCTCTTTAAAGCCCTAATGTTTCAGCCCCCACCACCATCCCTGGCAAGGCATTCACAGAAGACTCAAGGTTCAAAACATGAGATTTAAAAAAAATTTGAGATACAGCACGGTAAGACCCTTCCGGCCCACGAGCCCATGCTACCCAAATGCTCCAATTAACCTACAACCCCTGCATGTTTTGAAGGGTGGGAGGAAACCGAAGCACCCGAGGGAAACCCAATCAGTCTTGGGGAAAATGTTCAAACTCCTTAGAGACAGCGCTGGATTCGAGCTAAGGTCACTGGCGCTGTAACCAGATTGCTCTCACCACTATGAAGAGAAGCACAAAAAACTGCAAGTGTTGGGATCTTTAACTAATAATGTGAGGCTGGAGAAACTCAGTGGGTTAGGCAGTATCCGTGGGTGGAAATGGTCAGTCAAAGTTTCAGTTCGGGACCTTTTATCCAGACTCGAAAAAGGATGCTGGCTAAAAACAATGACCAACCCTTTCTACCCATGGATGCGGCCTAACCCGCTGAGTTCTTCCAGCTTCTCATTGTTTGCTGTGATATTCTGTGTGTTACTGTGTGTGTACTGAGTGATTGATTAAACCGCAACCAAACGTGTCACACAGTGCATGGTCTAGAAAAGTACTGAAGTTACAGTGCTGAGGCAGATCCTTCACCATGATAATGCAGTCTTACTTCATTTCTGATACCTCGTACGAATTTGTAACTGTCCACAATTTCTTAGGGGTTTAGGATTAAAGTAATCTTCCAGCATCCATTCTATTTACTTTTTTTAAAAGTATTTTTCACACTATGATCCATTTTAATCAAAATACACACAAACATTTCTCTCTTGAATTTTCTCCCCCTTCCCCCCTCCCTTCTCTCCCTCCTTCCCACCCCCCTCCAAACCCATTAAACGTTCAACATATACAAATCAATAAATCCATTAAACAATGTCGTCATACAATGAAAATAAACAAGAAAATTGTGTCATCTACTTTTACACACTGGGTCAGTTCATTTCGTCTTCTTCTCATTCTATCATTTTCTCATTTTCGGGGGTGGAGGTCCGCGGTAGGCCCTCTCTGTTGTGTTCTATGTACGGTTCCCAAATTTGTTCAAATAATATGACTTTATTTTTTAAATTATATGTTATTTTTTCCAATGGAATACATTTATTCATTTCCATCTACCATTGCTGTACTCTCAGGCTCTCTTCTGATTTCCAAGTTGACATTATACATTTTTTTGCTATAGCTAAGGCTAACATAATGATTTTTTATGCGCTTCATCCAGTTTGAGGCCTAATTCTTTACTTCTTATATTACTTAGAAGAAAGATCTCTGGATTTTTTGATATGTTGCTTTTTGTGATTTTATTTAATACCTGATTTAGATCTTCCCAAAACTTTTTCACTTTCTCACATGCCCAAATTGCATGTACTGTTGTTCCCGTTTCCTTCTTGCAGCGAAAACATCTATCAGATACTGTTGGATCCCATTTATTTAACTTTTGGGGCATGATATATAGCCTGTGTAACCAATTATATTGTATCATGCGTAACCTCGTATTTATTATATTTTTCATAGTTCCAGAGCATAGCTTTTCCCATATTTCATTTTTTATCTTTATGTTTAGATCTTGTTCCCACTTTTGTTTGGGTTTATAGCTTATTTCATCATTTTCTTTCTCTTGCAGCTTGATATACATGTTTGTTATAAATCTTTTAATTATCAGTGTGTCTGTAATCACATATTCAAAGCTGCTTCCTTCTGGTAACCTCAGTCTGCTTCCCAGTTTGTCCTTCAAGTAGTTTTTCAGTTGGTGGTATGCAAACATTGTACCATGAGTTATTCCATATTTGTACTTCATTTGTTCAAATGATATTAAATTATTTCCCAAAAAACAATTTTCTATTCTTTTAATCCCTTTTCTCTCCCATTCTCTAAAGGAAAGGTTATCTATTGTGAAAGGGATTAGTTGATTTTGTGTCAATAATAATTTTGGTAGTTGGTAATTTGTTTTTTCCTTTCTACGTGAATCTTCTTCCAAATGTTGAGCAGATGGTGCAGTACTGGTGAACTTCTATATTACACCAGTGTTTCATTCCACTTATAAAGTATATGTTCTGGTACCTTCTCCCCTATTTTATCTAGCTCTATCCTGGTCCAATCTGGTTTTTCCCTTGTTTGATAAAAATCTGATAGACATCTTAATTGTACTGCTCTATAATAATTTTTAAAGTTTGGCAGCTGCAAACCACCTTCTTTGTGTCATTCTGTTAATTTATCTAGCGCTATCCTCAGTTTCCCCCCTTTCCATAAGAATTTCCTTATTATTTTCTTTAGCTCATTGAAGAATTTCTCTGTTAAAGGAATTGGTATTGATTGAAATAGGTATTGTATCCTTGGGAAGATATTCATTTTAATGCAATTTACCCTTCCTATCAGTGTTAGGGGTAAATCTTTCCAATGTTCTAAGTCATCTTGTAATTTCTTCATTAATGGCTGATAATTTAATTTG
The DNA here is from genome assembly GCF_036971445.1 of Narcine bancroftii. Lineage (NCBI taxonomy): Eukaryota > Metazoa > Chordata > Chondrichthyes > Torpediniformes > Narcinidae > Narcine > Narcine bancroftii. Next base: position 357,157,513 of record NC_091471.1, on the reverse strand, counting down.
TATAGATGACCTAGATTATTATCTAGTCTAACACCTAGGTATCGGATTGCTTGTGTCTGCCATTTAAATGGTGATTCTTTCTTGAACTTTTGTGAATTCTGCATTATTCATTGGCATCGCTTTACTTTATTTGCATTGATCTTGTACCCTGATATTTCTCCATATTCCTTCAATTTCTTATGTAATTCTTTTATTGATAATTCTGGTTCTGTAAAGTATACTATGATGTTATCTGCAAATAGACTGATTTTGTATTCCTTCTCTTTTATTTTTATCCCTTTTATTTTATTTTCTGTTCTTACCAGTTCTGCCAAGGATTCTATAGCTAAAGCGAACAGTGAGGGAGATAGTGGACATCCCTGCCTAGTTGACCTGCTTAATTTAAATTGGTTTGATATATATCCATTTACTGTCACCTTCGCCAATGGTCCCTTATATAATGCTTTAATCCAATTAATATATTTCTCTGGTAGGTTGAACCTCTGTAGTACTTTGAATAAATAATTCCATTCTACTCTGTCAAAGGCTTTCTCTGCATCTAAAGCAACCACCACTGTTGGCGTCTTATTTCCTTGTATTGCATGGATTAAGTTAATGAACTTACAGATATTGTCCGTTGTTCGTCTTTTCTTAATAAATCCAGTTTGATCTAGTTTTACTATTTTTGGTACACAGTCAGCCAATCTGTTTGCTAATAGTTTTGCTATTATAATCTGAATTAAGTAGAGATATTGGTCTATACGATGCTGGTGTTAGTGGATCTTTCCCCGTCTTTGGTATTACTGTAATTATTGCTGTTTTACATGAATCTGGCAAGTTTTGTGTTTCTTCTATCTGGTTCATTACTTCCAGGAGAGGAGGAATTAGTAACTCTTTAAATGTTTTATAGAATTCTATTGGGAGTCCGTCCTCCCCAGGCATTTTATTGTTCGGTAGCTTTTTTAATATATCTTGTATTTCCTCTATTTCAAATGACTTTATCAATTTGTTTTGCTCCTTGCAATTTCGGTAGTTCAATTTTAGCTAGAAACTCATCTATTTTGTCTTCCTTCCCTTCATTCTCAGTTCGGTATAATTGCTCATAGAATTCCTTAAAGTTTTCATTGATCTCTGTTGGGTTATATGTAATTTATTTGTCCTTTTTCCTTGATGCCAATACCGTTCTTTTAGCTTGTTCTGTTTTAAGCTGCCAAGCTAGTATTTTGTGCATTTTTTCTCCTAGCTCATAATACTTCTGCTTTATTTTCATTATGTTCTTCTCCACCTTATACGTTTGTAGTGTTTCGTTTTTTTTTTGTCCACCAATTCTCTTCTTTTTGTTGTATCTTCCCTTGTTGCTAGTTCTTTTTCTGTACTTGCTATTTCCCTTTCCAGCTGTTCTATTTCCCGATTGTAGTCCTTTTTCATCTTAGTTACATAACTTATTATCTGCCCTCTGAAGAAGGCTTTCATTGCATCCCATAATATAAATTTGTCTTTCACTGATTCTGTATTTATTTCTAAGTACATTTTAATTTGGCGCTCAATAAATTGTCTAAATTCCTGTCTTTTAAGTAGCATGGAGTTTAATCATCTATATGTTCTTGGTGGGATGCCCTCCAGTTCTATTGCTAATAACAGGGGTGAGTGATCAGATAACAATCTAGGTTTATATTCCATTTTCCTAACTCTCCTTTGGATATGGGCTGACAACAGGAACAGGTCAATCCTTGAGTATGTTTTATGTCTACTTGACTAATATGAGTATTCCTTCTCCTTTGGGTGTTGTCTCCTCCATATATCCAAAAGTTGCATTTCCTGCATTGATTTAACCATAAATTTGGCTACTTTGTTCTTTCTGCTAGTCTTTTGTCCAGTTTTATCCATCTTTGAATCCAAATTAAGGTTAAAGTCCCCTCCTATCAATATATTCCCCTGCATATCTACAACCTTCAAAAAAATATCTTGCATAAACTTTTGATCCTCTTCATTAGGTGCATATAGATTGACCAAATTCCAGAGTTCTGAATATATCTGACATTTTAACATTACATATCTCCCTGCTGGATCTATTATTTCCTCCTCTATTTGGACTGGTACATTTTTATTGATTGATATAGCTACACCTCTGGCTTTTGAATTATATGATGCTGCCGTTACGTGTCCTACCCAGTCTCTCCTTAATTTATTATGTTCCACTTCAGTTAGATGCGTTCCTGCACAAATGCTATATCTATTTTTTCTTTTTTCAGTAAATTTAATAGCCTCTTCCTTTTGATTTGGTTATGTATTCTGTTAATATTTATAGTCATATAGTTCAACATGGCCATCTCATACTCTGTTTACTTCTCATTACCGGTTCCTCACCACCACCTTTCCCCTTTTCCCCATTTTCATTTCTCAGTTTTCCTTTCTTGAACGCACTGTGTGACAACGCTTCTAAAACATAAAATACTTCAACTACTCCCACACCTAAAATTTCCTTAACCCCAAGTGTTTCCCCCCCCCCCCTCTCTGAGTCGCCCCTTGTCCCTTGCCGGGCAACCACAACTCCTCTCTCCATTCGGACTGCGAACCCGTTCGCAAGTGTCAACTGATTTCGCAGTGACCGTTATTCTCTCCTACTCAACCCCCTCCAGAAAACTTTTATCTTTACATTACAACAAAGCTCCCCCTCTTTTCTTCTATTTTTCTTTTTTAACCCCCTCCTCTTTTCCCCCCTTCTCCCTTTTCTTCCCTCCTTTAGTTCTTAACTTATACATTATTTTTACATCTTTATATGCACAATTCCAATCACATGCATGTGAAGTTGTGTAAGACATTAGTGAGACCAAATTTGGATACTATGTGCAGTTTTGGTCACCCAACCTCAGGAAAGATATCAGGAAGATTGAGAGTGCAGAGGAGATTTACAAGGATGTTGCCAGGACTTGAGGAGATGAGTTAAAGGGAAAGGTTAAACAGGTTAAAACTTTATTCCTTGAGTGCAGAAGAATGAGGGGTATTTGATAGAGTAATACAGAACCTTGATGGGTATAGACAGAATAAATGCAGGAAGGCTTTGTCCACTGAGATTAGGTGAGATAAAAATTAGAGGACATGGATTAGGGGGGAACTTCTTCACACAAAAAAAGCTGGGTGTACCTAAAATGAAGCTGTCAAAATATCAATTAAAATTCATTAAGCTTGCTTTAGCAGTGGCTGGGAAATACACAGCATACTTTGAAATTTAATTTCCAACTAGGTTTAGCCCGCTGGAAGAGAGAAATGCATAATGGTGTTCCCCTGGAGAAGATCACCTATAACCTCAGAAACAGGTACGATGTATTTTTAAGAATATGGAATTCATACCTAAGGTACATCCGGGTAATCTTTAAAGATTCCCCCCCTCCTGTCTCTTCCCCCCGGGGCTCGCAGCATCGAGGACCCTGGATAAGTCAGGTTATTTGTCCCTTGATGGGAGTGGGGTTTATCTGAGGTGAGGCCAATCTTTTCTTTTTCTTTCTCTTTCTTACTTTTCTTTTTTCTTGTTTCTTGGGGGGAGTGGGAGGGTTCCTCTTATTTTGTTCTTTCTCTCTATTATCTTTATCTCCCTTTGGTTCAACGTGGACATTGAATTTGCATTTTTATAGTATTTTTGTAATTTTTCTTTCTTTATAATAATTGAACCACACGTTGATTTCTTTTTTCTCACTTTCTTTAATATCGACGTGCGGATCAATAGTTGTGTATTATTTTGTTAATATTATAGATAGTGATGTTTTACTTTTTGATTATTCTTCGTTTTGACTGCATGTTGATTGAAGATTCTCAAAAGAGGGTGGTAGGAATGTGGAATGAGCTGCCCACTGAATTGGTAAATGCAGGCTCAATTTTGTCATTTAAGAAATATTTGGACAGCTACATGAATTGGAGGGGTATGGAGGGCTATGGACTGGGTGCAGGTCAGTGGGACAAGACAGAAAAATAGTTCAGCACAGACTAGGACCAAATGGTCTGTTTCTGTCCTGTCGTGTTTTATAGTTCTAAAAGCTGAATCAAAATTTTAGCCCACTCCCTAGTACTAGACTTCCCAAGCACCAAACCTGCTTTAATATCCTGAATCATGTATTAACTTTTTTAAATTTCCTGGAATACAAGTCCAGCTTCTGTCACCTCTTCTCAGAATGTTAACTCCTTCAGTCTAGGTATCATTCTGGTAAGGTTGTGTGCACACACTCTAAGGTCAAGATATCCTGAGTCCTGATATATGATGCACAGAAATACTCGCAGTTCTCCACATGTGGTCTAACTTGTTTATTGCGTAGATTAGTGTTACTTCGATCCCTTGTGATCCAGTGGTTTGAGCGAGGAGTCGGAGGCGTTGGAGTTAGGAGGAATCCAGTGGAGGAGGGGTGAGGAGAGAGTAACGGGGTTAATTGGTAGAAGGCCATTAAAAGGAGGGTTAGGTAAAGGAACGGCCAGCGAGAGAATGGCACAGAGAAAGATTGGGGCTTTGGCTCACAAGGCTTCAGCGAGCAGTTGCTGAGGTTGAGCTTGTTCGCATTCAGGTAAGGCTGGTTAGATGTTTACTTGTTTCCTTAAGATTCTTTTTTTCTTTCCACTGCATTTGAGGAAAGGGAGAGAGAAAGGATGAGTGTCCTTCCGGATGTCCATACCTGCGCCAGGTGTCCTGAGCTGCGGCTTCTCAGGCACCGTGTTAGGGAACTGGAGCTCCAGCTCGATGATCTCACTCTGGTCAGGGCAAGTGAGGACGTCATAGACAGGTGTTACAACCAGTTGGTCACACCAGGGACACAGGAGGAGGACAAATGGATCACAGTTAGGAGAGGACCCCTGTGGCTGTAACCCTCAATTATAAGTACTCGTCTTTGAGTACTGTTGTAGGGGACAGTCTAGCTGGGGAAAGCAACAGTGGCTGTGCCTCTGGCACAAGGTCAGCCCCTGTGCCTCAGAAGGGTAGGGAAAGGAAGAGGAGGGCAGTAGTCATAGGGGACTCAATAGTTAGGAGGACAGATGAGGGATTCTGTGGACACAGTAAGGAGAACCAGATGGTGGTTTGCCTCCCTGGTTCCAGGGATGTTGCTGCTTGCATCCAAGAAATCCTAAAGTGGGAGGGAGATGAGCCAGAGGTTGTGGTACATGTAGGTACCAATGACAAAGGGAGGAATAAAGAAGAGATCATGAAAATTGAGTACAGGGAGTTTGGTAGGGAATTGAAAAGAAGGACCCCAAAGGGAGTAATCTCGGGATTACTGCCTGTGCTACATTGACTGGTTTCTGAACATTGACTGGTTTCTGAACATATCTGTGACATTCTAATAATTTATTTATATCCCAAGTCTCTTTGGAATTCCACTCTTCCTAGTTTTTAATAATTTTGGTTCAATTCTCTTTAGGTTTAAATATAAAAAAATTTAACTCTTTGAGTCAAAGTTTGCCCAGACTAATATCACAGTCTTTCCCAATCAATGCTGCCAAATTGAATAGCTACTCATTATCCCACCCTCTGTCTCCTGTCATTCAGCCAATTTTCTTTGTGGCTTTATTCATTGCCTTCAATTCTATGATCTCCAACTTCAGTTAATATCTCTCATAAGGAAGCGTTATCAAGCCTTCGAGACATCCAAATAATCCAGAGAAATTCCACTTGAACACTACACTGATCACCGTTCTTTATCATATACATTCCAATAATCCACAGCGGTTTTATCCATTTGCAATCTTGCACATTTTTTCTTTTATTATGCTGGCAAGTGGGATGAATAGAAATAAGCTTACTGGTCAGTATAGACATGGTGAGCCTGTTCTCCTGCCGTATAACTCCAGAATACTATTTATGACACTTTATTGTATCATCTCTCAGATCTAACATTTTAAAAGCTGTTTCATGTTTATCTGTCTTGAACACCACATTAAACTTGACCACGTAATCATTGTTCTTAAGTAAATGTTTCTTGAGTATTAGTCTGTTAACTAAATCTGGTTCAATAGCTTTACTGAATTAATATGGACTGCCCCCTAGTTGAATGGGAGAAAAATTGTTGCAAGAAACTGCTGAGTGCAGAAATTTATCACCTTTTAATCTTTAATTAGTCATGTCATTGCAAATGTGCAATAAGCGAGGGTTGGTATTGAAATTCTGCCTGGCAGAGTTAGCTGAAGTCTTTGTTGATCTTTTTTTTTGGATTTTGTGAGCTATAACAGCTGTTACGAGCCCAGAGGACCCCAAAACCCAGCAGCAATAGAAATTCACCAAAACAAATGGTTACTTAAACAAAAGTTGCTTTAAACATGAAAACAGGATCAAACTTTAACTTATCACTATTAACTTAACTAACCTAACTTAACACCCTTCCAATTCTGTGCACATGTATGTAATATGTATGTAAGTTCAGAAAAGTTCTTTGATTCAGTCCAATCTCACTTCTCACTCCTTCAAGCTCACTGATTGCAGGCAATTCTTATACTGTGCACAGAATTTAACATTTATGAATTTCACCAGGCTTTGGTGTTTGAAAGGTAAATGGTTACTGCTCAGGAAGGTTCTTGTCTGTATTCAGAGAGAGTTTTGTTGTTCCTGGACACCCACAAACTGATTCCTTCTAATCAGCCACATCAGTATCTTGCTGAAGAAACTTGCCCCATCAGGGTTTTCCAGATGATAACCTCTTTCTTTCAGGTCACCACAGAGTTCCTTTTTGTTTCACTTATTTCAAGTGAAACATTAGACAGCCAGTCTTCTCCTCTTGTTTGGACCACAAGGGCTTTGACCAGGCTGAACTAAGCACTTACAGCCCATCGTCAAAATGGGGTATTTCCACAAGCTTGCCAGCTTGTCCTGTTCCAGTCCCAGCTGCTGCTGAACTGAATTCTCTCCCTCTCCCTCAGAGAGATGATAGAACTAGGTAGAGGTGGGAGTTTTCTAATAGGGGGAGAAAAAAAAAATCGATGCTCAAATGTGATGTTCTTCAAGTTTACATTTGGCCTCGCCCTGGCAATGGACCCAAGTGTGCAGAATTAGGGGACATTTGTGCATAAATTCTCAAAAGTGGTCAGGCTCAGAAATAGATGCATTCGTTACAAAAGATTCAAAAGTATGTTGAACCTGTATAAAGCACAGCTAAAAGAGAAATGGAAGAATTTCTCCAATTTTAGTCACTGCATTATGGGAGGTTGTGAAAACTCAGTTTTCTAAAATAGTTCAAGTAGTGAAGGATTTGAATTACAGGGTCTGAATGCAGAAGCCGACATTATTCTCCTTACAGCAGAGGGGGGGGGGGTGGGGGGGTTGACAGAAGTATAAATGAGGTATATAGTGAGAAACCATTCCCATAAGTGAAAGATCCGAGGACCAGGGGAAACAGACATGAAATTTCAGTTATATCATGTGAAAAGGATATGAGGAATGAGTCTTTTTTTTGACTCAGCAGGCATGATCTGGAGTTCACTGCCTGTGAGGATGGTGGAAACAGAATAAATCAGAATTTTTAAGAAGGAAATTGGATTAGCACGAGCAGGTTTGGAGAAAGAGAAGAATGGGAGAGGCAGGATTGCTCAGCGAGGAGCTAATAGATTCAATCAATCAAATGGGCAACTTTTGTGTTGTTACAAATCATTTAGAAGTAACTAAGTTAAATTTGCATGCTCCATATGCAGACTAGTTTCAGATGCGTGAAGCAAGATGCCGGAGGTTTTGAAAATACAAAGCAAGAATGGGAAGAGGAGGAAAGATAGCATTTAGAAATAAAAGTTCATGGCTAGAATGATAAAGTGATTTTTTCTTCTATGGACTCAAACTGCAGCCTGTTTCATTTCTGCATGATGTTCTGCTTGCATACAGCAGCATATCTTTGTGGAGATAAGATATCAAGAGCAGTGTATTATTTTCAGTGAATGACAGAATATTGAGTCACAGAGCTGTAAATGAGAGGGGAGCAGGTAATGGAGAAGTGAATGATGAAAGAATAGCTGACAGAGGAATGAGTGACACAGCAGTGAGTGAAAGAGGAGTGAACGAGGGACAGAGGGGAGTGACAAAAATAAAATTGGAGAATTTGAAGAGACGGGTGATAGTTTTCCAGGGTTCAGAAAGATGCGTGTAGATTCAGCTCACTTGGTATGCTGGGTGGGCTGCTAAGGGGAATGTAAATGAAGAAACTGTGTGAGTTGTTAAAGTTCATCTTGGCTTCTTGGATATTTGCATATCATTCCAGTAAAAGTACAGTTAACTTTAAAAGGTAAATGCAAATAATGTCCACCTGGTACCAAAATATGTGATATAAAGAGGAAAAGCAAAACTGAAATACAAATTGAGGTGTGACACAGTTAGCTTAGTGGTTAGTGCAACATTGTTACAGCACCTGCGATCAAGACTGGGGTTTGAATTCGGCGCTGTCTGTAAGGAGTTTGTATGTTCTCCCCATGCCTGCATGGGTTTTCCCTGGGGGCTCCAGTTTCCTCCCAAAAAAATGTACCAGGGATTGTAGGTCCATTGGGTGTAATGGGGCAGCACAGGTTCATGGGCCAAGATGGCCTGTTACCATGCTGCATGTCTAAATTAAATTTAAAAAAAATCATCTGACTTTACAATCTATCTTTCACTTTTACTGAAAGAACAAATGAGCCAGCTCAAGAAGTCTTTCCAAGGGTAAATATGTTGAAGTCAACCCCGTGCTGTAATACAACAACAAACAGCAGAACCAAAAAGCATACAATTACTTCTTTATTGTATTACACTAGCGGGAATAATGAGTGCAAGGAAAGAGTTCCCTGCACAGACCATCACTAATAAGTACACAGCTTGTATAGTCATTTAGATGGGAGCCTACGCTCAGTTTTGAATGTAGTTATAAATATTTTTTACTTTGGAAATCTAATGGTTTTGATACTTCTGTCCTTTGCAGTTTCTGTGATTTGTTATCCAGTAACTTTCTGATACCCCATATCTCTTGCTTAATATAGCCATCCCATTCTGCATCTGTGGTCTGCTTAAACTCCTAAATCATTAACTCTTTGTTGGCCTACTTACCACAACAGAAGCCCCCTTCCCATAATTCTTTAAAATAGAGCTGAGGCAATCAATGCTGGCCTTGCCACAAGAAAATAAATAAATATGAAAAAAATCTTCTTGTGTCATTCCCTTGTTTTATTTTACCACCTCATGAAAATGTTGTCCTTATGCCAGTCTCAGCCCCTTCACCATATACACATTTCTCTCTTACTTTTCCCAACCTACATGTTGTAGGCACAACTACAAATGCTAATTTTACTCTTACCTGAAGTATACCTCACATACTGTAAACCATAACTAACATGCCTCACTCCATATATACCCTCCCCTGACTAAGCACCTGTGTCAAAACTTCCCATTAACATTCCACCCATTATCTGGCTGGTCAGATATACACATACTCCAGTAAGCAGCCCATTTTAATCCTGGCCAATATAATTATGATTACGTAGATAATTATCAAGCTCAAACCTGTAAATTTAATTCAACAGTGAATCTATAAAATAGGTGAGGTCCCAAGAATATACTGGGGGCAGTCAGCATGGATACATCCAGGGCAGGTCAAGCCTTATGAGCATGATGTCTGCTGAGGGCAAGGAAATGGATATTTTATATGTACTTCAGTGAGGCATTTAATATCTCTTTTATAAGAGGTACAAAAGTATAAAAACCAGGAATGCCAGGCTGGGATCAGCTTCTTCCGGCAGGCAGTGAGACTGTTGAACAATCCAGAAACCCGGCAACCTCCAAAAAAGCGATACTTTTTTTGGTAGATGATATTACACACAAGTAACGTTAATTTCCCGTAATAAATTCAGAGGAGAACCCCCCCCCCACCCAGTTCCTGTCCCCGCCCCCATAGAAAACTGCATGCTACTTTGATGAAGGGTGTCGACCAGAAAGGTCGACAATTCTTTTTCTCCCACTAATACAGCAGACTGATTTTTGGGCAAACTTGGGCTGCTTTACCTAGAGCATCCGATACTGCTGAGAGGAGACCTGACAGAGTTTCTAAAATTATGAGGTTAAGATAGACCGTTTTCCCCAGGGTAGAAATCTGACGTATTAGAGAGTATAAAGGTGAGAGGAAGAAGTTTTTCAAGGAAATATGTGAGGCAAGACTTTTTAGATTTCCGATTTATTGTCAGAATAGATGACATCGCATACAATCCTGAGATTCTTTTCTCTGCAGGAGAGGCAGAATTACCACTTATTGATAGTGTGGAAAAACTGTACACAATGTATACAAATAAACAAATAAAGAAATGTAAACTATCTGATTGTGCAATACAGAGAAAAAAAATCGATAAAGTGCAAAAGTTAGAGTCCTTAAATGAGTCCCTGATTGAGTTTGTGGGTGGAGGGGGAGCAGCTGTTCCTGAACCTGGTGGTGCGAGTCTTATGGCACTTACACCTCTTTCCTGATGGCAGCAGTGAGAACAGAGCATCTGCTGGTTGGTGTGAATCCTTGATGATTGCTGCTGCTCTCCAATGACAGCGTTCCCTGTAGATGTTCTCAGTGGTGGGGAGGGATTTGCCTGTGATGTCCTCAGCTGCATCCACTACCTTTGCAGGGCTTTACACTCAGGAGTATTGGTTTCCCCATCTACATTAGATCTCCATGCTCATTACACCGGGCACACGTTTAGCCACACATCTGTAGAAATTTGCCAGGGTTTCTAATGTCATTCAAACCTCCACAAACCCCTGTGGAAGTAAAGCCGCTGATGTGCTTTCTTGACAATACCATAGGTGTGTTGGGCCCAGGAAAGATCCTCTGAGACAGTGACTCCCAAGAACTTAAATTTGCTCACCCTCTCCTCCTCTGAATCGCCAATGTTCATTGGATCATATCATACACCTCTGGTTTCCTCTTCCTGGAGTCAATAATCAGCTCTTTAGTTTGAGTTTCATTGAATGTGAGGTTGTTGTTGGTGCACCATTCTGCCAAGTTTTCAATCTCCCTCCCTGTAGGCTGACTTATTGCCTCTCTTTATATAACCAATTACTGTGCTATCGTTGCAAATTTGTAGATGGTGTTGTTGTCGTACTGAGCCACACAGTCATAGGTGTATAGCGAGTAGAGGAGGGGGGGAGGGCTCCCCAGGGGTGGTGGTGGAAGCAGACACCATAGCAACATATAAAACATGACCATTCAGGGAATTGTGGATCATGAGCAGGTAGGTGGGATTAGTTTAATTTGGTACTGTAGTTGGCATACACATTTTGTGCCAAAGGGCCTTGTGGTGTAATGTTCTATTATTTTTTCTGTGACCTCCTGCACTTGATTGAAGGTCCAAGTTGATTTCCATGGAGAAATCTGTGTGAAATAATTCTGTGACATAACTAGCTGCCAAAGTAAAAGATCGACTTAACCAAGACAGAGTGAAATAAGTTTGTGAAGGTTACATGCAGAAAACCATCATATAAAGTATGTGAGGAATGTATTTTTGCCCACAACCTGTAATTGGTCTTTGAGTCTGCTATTTTCATCTTCAAATTTAGCCTACCAGTGGAAAAGTAATCGGTTTTAAATGAAGTGTGGAATGTAGGTCATTTTTTTGTGACTTCCATATGTAAAACTGCCACATTGTGCAATCCTGCTTCAGAAAATCAGCCCTTCTCCCATTCAAAACATTTGCACTGGGGCCCCAGCCGCTTGAAATAAAATATTGCCTGATGAGCGTTTTTGCTTTGACCATTTGCACAACGGGAAGCAGGATTTTGGGATTTCGGTAGCAACGTTGCTTAAGTTCACTAATCTGAGGTCTGGTTTTACCCAACATAATTATTAATTTTTGTACTGCAGATCTGATTCATTGGTACTTTCTTGAGTTCCAGATAATATCATGCCCTAACTTGCATCTGGTTGTGTGCAGTTGCAGATTATGAACATGAAAGCCAATATTTCCCGTCAGTGGAGTAATTTCTTCATATTTTGGACTCACCCCAAGATGTTAACCAGGTTTCCAAGAACTCTGAAGTTCACCAGACAGAACCCCATCTAGGGCAGCTAAACAGAAGAAATATGAAAGAAATTTGTATATTGGTGGAACTTAAAACAAGCAGTTCAGATGGGGGAGTCCTCTGACAAATTGATAATGTTTTTCCTGGGATTCCTATCATTCAACAGTATGTGATTATTTAATGCATGTCAACTACCCCTCAAGCTTGTGATGGCTACATGACTCATGTTACATTGCCTGTAAACAAAGGTTAATATCTTAAATTTCAGTTACAGCTGTGATTGTCATGCCAGAAGTTATTATGGCTTTACTTCCTGATAAGCAGCTTCTAAAGTCAACTGACCTGTTGTCTAATCTGTGCTGATTTATTTCCTTAATTACCATTGTCAGCCACGTGATGGGACAACTCATTTTGAAGTCAGAATGGTGTGCCAAATGATGCTCCTGTTTACCTGCCCCCAGGGGTGTAGGATAAATTGGGTGCCAAGGACTCGTGGGTCGAAATGGCCTGTAACCGCGCGGCATGTCGGAATTAAAAATTAAAAGGTTGGCCACCTACCCACTATTTTGTGGTTGGTACTGATCACAGATTTGGGAGATGCAGCTAAAGAGGCCTTGCATTGCATCCTGTAACTGGGATGAAAAATACACAAAAATGCTTCAGCATCCATAGGTGATAATAGGATATTGCTGATGTTTTGGGCCTCAGCCCCTTTTCAAGGAATAAGCAAACAAAAAACAGGAAATCTCAGAATACAGACTGTGCTGGCTGGGGGAGGAGTCCAGACCAACAAAAGGTGTTAATTGGATATGATAAGGGGAGAAGTGAGAATTGATATTGTCTATGTGAAGGAGACAGAGGGAAAAGGGAGAGCTGGGGGAAGAAGTTGGGGGTGGGGTTTAATAAATAGCAGCCACAGTGCCACATTTGATAGAAGGAATGGATATTTAGCATCGGAGATAGGATGCTAATCCAATGGTCTGAAACATTAAAATCTTGAGATGCTATTATTGTACAATGTGTATGCTCATTATCATTATAATGGCCCACTGAAAAGGAAATGTATTTGATTGAAGATCAAAGATCCAGCACAAAGTGCTTGATTTCTAACTCCCTCTGAAAAAGGGTTAGTAATCCAAGTACTTTAGGAGCCATCGAGGAAGGTACTGGCTTTGCCAGTTGCATTCACACCCTGTAAATAAATAAATGAGATGAACACAGGTCAGTCAGTCTCCAGCATGGTAAGCTAAAAGTAGGCCGACTTCTCCAACATTGACAGAAATGCTAGAAGAATTCAGCAGGTTTTGTATTGTCCACAGGAGGTAAAGATGTATAATCGATGTTTCAGACCTGAGCACTTCTTCAAGGTATGCACATGGACAATGAAAGGCTGGAAATCTTACGGCAGTCAAACTTGACTGCATACATCTCATTTGTTTACAGGGTGTGAATACAACTGGCAAAGCACCCTGACAATATTGAATCTGCACCCTTAACTCTCGCATACGCGCCAACCAAACTCCAATATGCGAACCCACCGCGCATGCGCCAACCGAAGACTCGCAGGAATGAGATGGCCAAGCCCAGCCTGTGGACCTAGGACGCCAACTAACAAAATAAGTACACTCATTTTAGATCTTACATGCCCTGTATCTCTGTTATAGTTTGTCAAATCAAACTATAACAGTGTAAATTTTATATCTTATTAAAAAAAATTCGGTTGTATGTGCGGATGGATGCAAGTCACATGGGGCACAAGTCGGGGAGTACTTACTAGCCTACTTCAGAGGGAGTTAGAAATCAACCACTTTGTGCTGGATCTGAAGTCAAATGCTGATTCAATTGTAGATTTCCTTTCCTAGGGGGTCATTGTAATGATAATGAGTTTATTATCATACACATTGTACAATGGACATATACAACAAAATTCTTACTTGCTGCAGCTGATCAGGTACTTGTAAAGAAAAACTATGAGAGTAAACTAATTGAATTAAATTAAAGGAGGTGATAAATACATAAATATTTGCAAAAATAGTGACTTCCAATAGTGCATACAGTCCTTTCGTGGAACAGACCATGATTGATATATTAAGGGGAGGTTCAAGAGTGTGATAGCTGTTGAACAGAAACTTCTCTTGAACCTGGAGGTGCTGGTTTTCAGACTTCTGTGCCTTCTGCCTGAAGGTAGCAGGGGGAAGAGGGTGTGACCAAGGCTATGGGGGTCCTTTATGATGTTGGCTGCCTTCTTCAAAACTTCCTCGGAATCCTTCGAAAGTAGAGGCATTGGTGTGCCTTCTTCACAGTTGTCTTAATGTACTGGCCCCAGAAGAAGTCTTCTGAAATATGGACTCCCAGGTTCCGACTCTTCCCACCCCCTTTCCATCAATGCAGAGAGGTGCATGGTCCCATGACCTCTCCTTCATAAATTCAACAAGCTCCTTGGTCTTGGTGACGCTGAGAGCAAGATGGTTCTGGCACCACCTAACCAGGTTCTTGATCACCATCCTTTTATTTCTCGTTATTCGACCAACAATGGCAGCCATTTCAGTGAATTTGGAGATTGAGTTAGAGCTGAATGAGTGAATCAGGTGGGGTTTTATATGACAATTCAGAATCTGATACTCATATGAAAAACAGCTTGTTTATTCTCTTACTTATTTCATTGCTTAGTTTAATTCTCTATCTGCTGTGGTGGGAGTTTCCATGGAATCATCAGGTAATATAAATCTCTGGTAAATCTCTAGTAATTAACTTAAGCTTTTTTGATATAATTAGGGTATTTGTAAAAATAAACAATTATTTTCCATTTAGTAAGCATTAAGATTCTGTAATATAATCTCTGAAGTGCCATGAAGTATGGTCACTGGTCTGTTTTGAGCGATATCAATTTAAGGCCAAAACAGCCCAATTTAATTTTAAAAATTCATTAAATGTTTTAATTTAAAGATACAGCACAGCAACAGGCCCTTCCAGCCCATGCCGCCCAAAAATAAATGCCATACATTTATTTGGAGGGTGGGAGGAAATCGGAGAGCCCAGAGGAAACTCAGGCAGATCACAGAAATATCATGCAAACTCCTTGCAGACAGAGGCGGAATTAAACCTAGGTCACTGGCGCTGTAATAGTGTGCGTTCCAGTCAAGGTTTTCATTGCTTTGACTGAAGTTTTTCTCTGACTATTGAAGGTGCCTGTAGTATTTGACAGGGTTTCCTGTAGGAATGCTTTCTTGTCTTATGGAGAGCATCCAGCAAGCTTTAGGGCATTGGCACAATTGCCTTTTCATTGATGAGTTCTAATGGTTGTTTTAAAAGTTTGCTTAGCCGGAGACCGTAACGCCATGTCGATCTGGATGGGTTTACGTGTAAAATTATAATAAGGTTTTATTAAAAACATAAAAGCTGACATTACTTTCCATTGACTTTGGTAGCTGTCTACGGGAAAGCTATTGATTCCAAGAAATTTTATGCATTTCCTGTGAATTATGTCAATTCAGGAATTGCCTGTCTCAGAAGCTTGTGTGGCCTATGTGTCACATTGAATTTCATTCAATTGCTTCAAATGAGAAACAGGAGTTTGTGAGCAAAATCATGACTTAAGTTCTACTGTTAGTTTAGTGATGCTACCTTGCCTTGAGTTTTTGCTCTGTTGTGCTAGTATTTGCTGGGAGTAATTCAGCTGAAAGTGGCGTAAAAGATTGAGGAATTACATTCAGCAGAAATCATCTTTTCTTTTTAAAATAATTTTGTTCAGTTTAACATATAACCTTATATACAGAGTTTTAGAAAAGAAAACACATAAAAAATTCACATGCATACATGTAAGCACACAAAAAAAGAAAAGATGAAATGAAGTTGGAAATTCCTTAATGAACAGAAGAAACAATCATTCAAATTGATCTATAAAACCACGTTAAACCCTTTTGCTGAATTCAGTGAACTGGAATTCACTGGGAGAGTGCTGTATTGGTGACTGGCCCCGCCTCCTGGCTTCACCCCCATTTACCCATATCTTTCTTTGGCTTGGCTTCGCGGACGAAGATTTATGGAGGGGGTAAAAAGTCCACGTCAGCTGCAGGCTCGTTTGTGGCTGACCAGTCCGATGCGGGACAGGCAGACACGATTGCAGCGGTTGCAAGGGAAAATTGGTTGGTTGGGGTTGGGTGTTGGGTTTTTCCTCCTTTGCCTTTTGTCAGTGAGGTAGGCTCTGCGGTCTTCTTCAAAGGAGGCTGCTGCCCGCCAAACTGTGAGGCGCCAAGATGCACGGTTTGAGGCGTTATCAGCCCACTGGCGGTGGTCAATGTGGCAGGCACCAAGAGATTTCTTTAGGCAGTCCTTGTACCTTTTCTTTGGTGCACCTCTGTCACGGTGGCCAGTGGAGAGCTCGCCATATAATACGATCTTGGGAAGGCGATGGTCCTCCATTCTGGAGACGTGACCCATCCAGCGCAGCTGGATCTTCAGCAGCGTGGACTCGATGCTGTCGACCTCTGCCATCTCGAGTACCTCGACGTTAGGGGTGTGAGCGCTCCAATGGATGTTGAGGATGGAGCGGAGACAACGCTGGTGGAAGCGTTCTAGGAGCCGTAGGTGGTGCCGGTAGAGGACCCATGATTCGGAGCCGAACAGGAGTGTGGGTATGACAACGGCTCTGTATACGCTTATCTTTGTGAGGTTTTTCAGTTGGTTGTTTTTCCAGACTCTGGTTTCCCACCTAAACCCAGAACCCCTTTGATGCCTACTTGTGAACCCTGCCCATTGTTGAAAGCTAATAAAAGCGTTTGTTCTCCCTCCAGTTGTGTGAGAGCTTTTATCTACGCTACACTGAGTTAAGCCAAATAAAAATAAATCAAGGTTACCTTACATAATGAATCAAAACAAAAAAAGTGAAATCAACTTTCTGTGATCTTTTCTGATAGTCACCGCCCAAGAATCCAGCCTTCCTCGTAACAACCCACTACAACCCCTGGTTGCAAGTTCTTCAGGAAGGTACAATATTAAGAAGTAAAAACAGAGAAATGCTGGAGGAACACAGCATGGACTCGAAGGAACTGTTCTCTATTGTTCTATGGTTCTAGATTACAACAGGATGCAAAGTTGGATGGAGAAATGGCAGATGGAGTACAATGGAGACATTTAAATGACTCTTAGGCAGTCAGGGATATAAGAAAAATAGAATGTTAGTGTGTGGTAGAGAGGATTAGATTGTTGTGGAGTAAGTTTATAAAGATCGGCACAACATCGTGGGCCAAAGATAAAAGTTACACTGTCGACATTCGGGCCTGAGCTCCTTCTTCAAGGAACTATGGACTACTGCAAAAGAAAGGACCGCCTGAGTTTTTACTGTAATCACAGTGTCTGGAGACTTTCGTGTTTCACTCTAAATTAAGCAGGTTATTTTGGACAAAAGGACACCAAAGGGGTTATTCTAAAAAACATAATACCGAAAATATGTAAAACTCACCTTCAATAAATTAAAATAAATATTTGTACAGGTTAAATTCAAAGTTCAGATTTATTGTCAAAATACATATCTGACATCACATACAACCCTGAGATTTTTTTTCCTGCAGGAGAGGCAGAATTAGCACTTAATGGTAGTGTACAAAAACTGTACTCAAGATAATGCGTACTCATATAAACAAATAAAGAAATGTAAAAAAAACTGTCTGCAATACAGAAAGAGGAAAAAAAATCAATAATTGCAAAAATAACAAGTCTTTAAATGAGTCCCTGATTGAGTTTGTTGTTGAGGAGTCTGATGGTGAAGGGGGAGCAGCTGTTCCTGAACCTGGGGGTGCGAGTCTTGTGGCACCTACACCTCTTTCTTGATGATGGCAGTGAGAACAGAGCATGTGCTGGGCCATGTGGATCCTTGATGATTGCAGCTGCTCTCCACTGTTCCCTGTAGATGTTCTCAATGGTGCGGAGGGTTTTGCCTGTGATGTCCTACCTTTTCCAGGATTTTCCGCTCAGGGGTTTTGTTTTTCCCATACCAGACTGTGATGCAGCCAATAAGCACATTTCATCTATAGAAATTTGCCAGGATTTCCAAAGTCATACTCCTCGGCAAACTCCAGAGGATTCTTCAAGATGCCAGTAGCATGTTGGCTCCAGGAAAGATCATCTGAGATAGTGATTCCCAAGTACTTAAATTTGCTCAGTCTCTCTACCTCTGATCTCCCAGGGATCGGTGGATCGTACACATCTGGTTTTCCTTGGTCAATAATTAGCTGCTTGGTTTTGGTGACATTGAGTGCGAGGTTGTTGTTAGTGCCACATTCAGCCAAGTTTTCAATCTCTCTCCTGTATGCTGACTCATTGCCCTTTTTTTAATACAACCCTCTTCTGTGGTCTCATCAGTAAATTTGTAAATGGTGTTGTTGTCATTCTGAGACACACAGACAGGTGTAAAGTGAATACTCAGCTCTGTAGTGCTCCGGTATTGATGGAGATTGTGGAAGAGATATTCTTATCAATCCTCACTGATTGTGGTCTGGAGGTGAGGTACTGAGGCCCAGGTTTTGGAGTTTGCTGATCAATTTTGAGGGGATGAGGGGACGATGGTGTTGAATGCCATACTGTAGTCAATAAAGAGCATCCTGATGTATGTGTCTTTGCTGTCCAGGTGTAGACCCAACAAGATGGCATCCACCTGTTTGTATGGTAGGCAAATTGTAATGGATCCATGTCACCGCTCAGACAGGAGCTGATATGCTTCAACACCAGCCTTTCAAAAACCTTTATCACTGTGGATCCGAGGCTCAGTGGTTGATAGTTACTTAGGCAGATTATCACACTCTTCTTGGACACCTGTACAATTGAGGTCTGTTTGAAACAGGTGGGTACTACACCCTGTCGGAGTGAGATGTTGAAGATATCTGTGAATACTTTGGCAAGTTGGCTATGGTTTTACATTGTAATTTGTACTGATAATAATTTTATTATAATTCCATCTCCAACAGTATTAATCAGTATTTGATACTAGAATCATAGAGCACTACAACACAGAAATAGGCCCCTTCAACCCTTCTAGTCTGAGCTAGAAAAATGAACAGAAAAATGGCAGATGGAATTAAATGCAGACAACCGTGAGGTGTTGCATTTTAGAAGGACAACCAAGAAAGGACATACATAGAAACATAGAAACATAGAAGATAGGAGCAGGAGTAGGTCATTTGACCCTTCGAGCCTGCTCCGCCATTCAACGAGATCATGGCTGATCTTAAAGTTCAGTACCCCGTCCCCGCCTTCTCTCCGTAACCTTTAATACCCTTATACTGAAGAAATAGATCTAATTCCCTCTTAAATATATTTAATGAACCTGCCTCCACTGCCCTCTGTGGCACTGAATTCCACAGATTCACCACCCTCTGGGTAAAGAAATTCCTCCTCATCTCGGTCCTAAATGGTTTGCCTATTATCCTCAAACCATGGCCCCGGGTTCTGGATTTTCCCATCATTGGAAAGATCCCATCTGCATCCATTCTGTCCAGTCCTGCCAGAATTTTATAGGTCTCTATGAGATCCCCTCTCAATCTTCTAAACTCCAGGGAGTACAATCCCAATTTGTGCAATCTTTCCTCATAAGTCATTCCTGGCATTCCAGGTATCAGCCTGGTGAATCGCCTCTGCACTCCCTCCATTGCAAGAACATCCTTCCTTAGATAAGGTGACCAAAACTGCACACAATACTCCAGGTGGGGTCTCACCAAGGCCCTGTACAGCTGCAGCAAGGTATCCTTGTTCCTAGACTCAAACCCTCTTGATATGAAGGCCAACATACCATTTGCCTTTTTAACCGCCTGCTGTACCTGCATGCTCGCCTTCTGAGACTGGTGTACAAGTACCCCTAGGTCTCTCTGCACTTCCCCATTCAAATAGTAATCTGCCCTCCGGTTTGTATTACCAAAGTGGATACATGGGGGAACTACTTCACACAGAGAGTGGTGGGAATGTGGAACGAGCTGCCAACTGAAGTGGTGAATGTGGGCTCAATTTTACTATTTAAGAAGAATTTTGTCAAGTACATGGATGGGAGAAGCATGGGGGGGGTGGGGTATGGACTCGGTGCAGATCAGTCAGACTAGGCAAAAAAAAATGGTTCACCTCAGACTAGAAGGGTAAAAACACACTGAAATGCCAGAGGAACTCAGCCGGTGTTTCAGCATCCATAGGAGTCAAAGATATATTGCTGACATTTTTGGTCTGAGCTCTTCTTTAAGGAATAAGCAGAATGAGTCAAGAGCAGGAAATCTCAAAACTCAGGCAATGCTGGGGGAGGGGATGGGGAAGAGTCCAGATCAACAAAAGGTGTTAATTGGATAAGGGCAGAGCAGAGAATTGATTATGTCTGTGTGAAAGGATACAGGGAAAAGCGAGAGACAGAGCTAGGGGAAGGCAATGGATGGGAGGGGTGAGAAGTGAGGAGGGCGGTTGCGGGTTTTAACAAAAGCCAGAGAAGTCAATATTAATGCCACCCAGTTGGAGGGTGCCCAGTCAGAAGATGAGGTGATGTTCCTCCATTTTGTGTGTGGCCTCAGTCTGGCAGGACATGAGACCATGGACAGACAGGAAGGGAATGGGATGGCGAATTGAAATGGGTGGATCTCCCAATGCTGCCCTTGAACTCAATCAAGAGAAACAAAGGTGATGATTTTCACTGTGTGACACCTTGGGATATGGTAATACCTTTGTAAACCTCACAGAAGACTTTAGGCACTTTTAGAAAGCTGCAAATTTTCTGCTCCAATGGCAGTGTAAAAATGTCCTGATGCAATTAATAAAATTTCAACCTGTAATTTTTCCACCAAGACCCCTACACATTTGTATGGAGCAGCTGCAGTGTAAATTGACCACAGGCACTCTGTAAGAAAGTGGACCAATGAATATGACGTTCACCCTCCAATAAACTCCGCAAGGCAGGAAGGCAGTGGAAAGGTGCTTAGGAAAAGTGCTGTGTAAACAATCACTCTGGAGGTAAGTATGCAAAATTTTTTAAACAGAATGTTTCCTTTATTTCTGTCAGCTTAGAAACTGTGGAGAATGCACCAACTACAATTGTTTCCATTTATGTCTGTTACACAAAGGAGATATCTCCCTTTCCTACTTTAATCTCGATAGACTCCTAACCTGAAATGTTAACTGACCATTTCTATTCAAAGATACTGCCTAACATGCTGAGTTCCTTCAGCAATTCATTCCTTGCTGATTAGACTGAGAACCTGTTGCAAAGACATTAACTCTCTGAGACTGTATGCTGGAAGCAGGAATTAGAAACAAAATACATAGCCATGCTAGAGGAACTCAGCCAGTCTCACAATGCTCATAGAAGGTAAAGGTATATTATGGACGTTTCAGACCTGAACCCTTCTTCAAGGTATAAGCAAAAAGCAGGCAGGCACCTTAAGAGCCTGAGAGAGTAAGGTGGAAGAATCAGAGAGGGAGGAGTCCAGACCAACAAACTAAAGGTGTCAGTTGGATATAAGTGGCGAGTTGAAAATTGATTTTAGCTCTGTGAAAGGAGAAAGAGCAAAAAAGGAAATGGGCAGGACCGAATTAGAGGAAAGGAGACGGGAGGATGGGAGGAGATTGGTGGGGGTGGGGGGAATTAGAAAAGCAGGAATAGGAAAAAAGATGAACAAAGCCACTGTCCCACTCTGAATGAATTTGTCCCAGATGTAGCAGACTCTGGCTGTTCTAGACTCGATTCATCTGCCACTTGCTAGAGGTGCTTCCTGTTCATTGGCTGGTTGACAACAGAGTTAATCACGATCCCACTCTCACACGACATCCACATCCTCTCTTCAAAACCCTTAGCTGACAATATTGGACCAGCCAGTTTAGTTTTGACAGGCAAACTAACACCAGCAACTTCCAATTTCTTATCACTGAAATAAACTGCAACTTCAGTGGGAATAAATAGTCTTTATCAGACTCCTGAGCATAGCCTCACATTAGAAAGTAATATTGCCTTTGCTCTGTACTAACTCTCTTTAACTCTACATTCCACGCTGTTTTTCACTGCTGTACTCTGTATGGGTTGACTGGCTGGACAGCAAATTTTCTGACTGTACCTGTGACAATAAAGTTGAACATGAAGAGAATAATGAATCCATTGAATTCTTTGCCCAAGAAAGCATAAGGGCTGCCCCCTTAATTATATTTCAGGCATAGGTAGATTTGCGTACAGTAAAATCTCTGGTATCCGGCACCTATGGGGATTGGTAGATGGTGGATAAGTGTATTTTCCGATTGTTTGCAACTCACTCTTCCAATGCCTGACTAATACACCTGCATTAAGAATAAACAGTTTAAAAGACAAAAATATTAAACTTACACTGAAAAAACTGCACTTGTTTGAATATATAAACCTTAAAGCATTTCACTTTTTTTCAGTCACATTCTTTGAGAACATTTAACCGTCGCTGCATCTGCAGGTTCCTCACCTCGATGGAGCTGCCCAAAAAATGAATAATAACATTATAGATAATTAACCTCTCCCACTTCCACAAGTTTACAGATAAAGCCTCTGACCTGGGTGAAACTAAGCAGGGATAACGAGACACTTTAAGAGAGTCACCCCAACGGCAAGCAGCATCAATCAGCTCTTCATAATGGTGGCCCTCCATTAAAACATGCTATTTCACACAACTTTATTCAAACAGCTGCTACGAGCAAGGCTGTCCGCTGGCTGAATACTTGCTCCCATCTTCACCAATGGATTATGTATTACTTCAGAGAACACTTACTTTTACCATTTTAAACTTGTGTATTTTTACCTTTTATTTTATTCTTATTCATTTTCATTTTAAAATTTATTTTCTTCAATTTTTTGCCGGTTGCTTAAATTCCGGATACCAGGCATTTTATTGTAGAAGAGAATTAAGGTTTATTGGAATAAAGCAAGTAGGGGAGCTGAGTGCACAGCTGAATGGCGAATCAAGTTCGATGGGCCAGCTCCTGCTCCTATTTTTTACGCTCTTCTGAACTTGATCTGCGTCATCCTGTTCACTTCATGCCATTGCAATGTCCCAGGTTCATGATACTGCAACTTCTCCCTTCTTAATAGTGCTGTAATGGTTACATTTAGCAGCTGCTGTGACATTCCACATCTGATGTCACCAACAGAACTGAATCTTAGAAGCAGAGTATAATATGACCAAACAGGTTTCTGACCTGACTGCACCTATAAAGCTCTTTTATAGAGAAAAAAACATTGCCACTGTAATGGTGGATATTCTCTGCCCTCACATCGGTGAACCTACCTCCATAAATCCTCCATGCACAGCTCCATCACGCCAAATCGAATCATTCCTCAGGCTGCTCTCACGGGTGGAGCGGAGCGCTTAGCCTTGCTCCATAAATGGACTGCCGCTGCAAGCGGCTGGCTAGGGACAGGTTGATGACATTACGGTGACCGCGTCAGCCCGTAACCCAGGACCCAGTCATTGTAGCAGTAACACTGCTGGAGGTCAGAGTGCACTGGCATGCCAGGGAGGCAGCGCCAGGCAGCAGATGGCCGGCTTCATTACCCATAATCCCCCCTGCAGCTGGAGCCGCTCTGCGTTTCCCAGAGTGGTTCTGGTTGCAGGGGGGATTATGGGTGACAAAGATGGCCATTGCTTGCTGTCATGTTGATGGTGGGGGGGGGCGAGAGGGGCGCTAAAGCCCCGTCTCCACTGGCTCCACCATAAAAGGGACACTGCTGCAGGCTTTTAGGCCTTCTCTATAAAAAAGGTAAGTGCACATTTTCCTGTTGATGGAGCTGGCCTCAAAATGGTGGCCCTCCATTAAAACATGCAAAGAGATGCACTCCTCTGTGAGAAGAGAAAACTAGACCAACTAAATCCAGACAAATTGGGGGAAACATAAAGAACCCTTTAAGTGTTCATTAGTAGAGCCAAGTCTTCAAAGCAACATTAATTTTAAAACATCTGAACACATGGAGTATTTAGACGGTATCAGACTAAACTATTTCTCTTATAGAATTGCATTTCAGCGCTATCCATTGTTACCGCCCAACAATTTAGTCTAACTGATGGGTCTGCTTTTGAACTATAATTAATTGGTAACTGACTGCTGTCAAATGATGATTACTGTTTTACGGGAAAATCTTGCTGATATTGTTGCCATGGTAGCAAAGAGCCATGACTGCCTCAAAAGCCAAAATGTTATCTTACTGAACAGTTTGAAAGCTGCAATTGTTCTGAGAGTACATTTTGAACAGATGGAAGGGGGCTGATTCTTGAGCCAGGGCAGAAAATAGTGTGGCAAGTCTGTACTTGTGCCCACTTATTTCCTCTTTCTCCCTCCTGCAAGCTTCATGATATACATTTCTCAAACATTTTGATTTTATGCATGAATCTGTCCCATGATCCCAAACATTGTTGAGGTAGTAAGTTGCCATTGGATACATTAGTGAATGAATATTTAATGCACTTCTAAGGTAGAAGCATTAACCCATAAATGACCACTGCGGAAAGAGTTTACAGCAGGAGAAGATGAACATTCTTTGTGTTCACTTAACAACAGCAAACAGTCACTTCGGGAGAGGGGGCAGAGTCCAAAGAGTAGGATGGCTTAATTTATTCCCAGGAATAATGATCTCCAAGGTCTTGACCTGGGACAAGCACACTGACGCAGCAACAAGAAAGCACACCAACCAGCAGATTAAGAAAATTCTCCTTGTACCTCTACATTATCAAAAGCATACTTGCAAGATGCATCTCAGTGCGGTTCAGAAGTTGTGTTGTTCAAGATCAAAATAAACTACAGAAGGTTAACGCCAAATTGCTTCGGCTCTATGGACTCCATACGCACTTCCCACTGCCTTGGAAAGGCAACCAATATACTGAAAGCCCTATCACACCCCAGACACACACTCTTCTCCTTCATCCATTGGGAAGCAGACTTAAGAGTGTGAAAGCATGTACCAACAGTTTCTTCTCTGCAGCCATCGGGCTCTTGAATGAGCCCTATAACTGTGCTCGAATGCTGCTTTTACTAGCTAATTAAACCTCATTTTTATTGTAGTCCTATATTGTGCAAAGTGCGATGTATAAATGTTCGAGATAACCTGTCTGTCTGTTTGCCAGAAGAGCCTTTCTCATTGTACTGGGTGTTTTGTGACAACTTGAACTTAAAATTTAAAGCTTAATTCCCATCCTTTCAGTATATTCTCAGCAAAGCAACTGGGAATAAGTAGAGCAAACGGTTGGTGCAAAACAATTGCTGATTGGGTGTTTATATAGTTTGTAAATTTAAGATTGAGCCGATATTCTCCTTCAAACAGATAGGTTATTTTATGCTTCCATATCAATAATCTTTTTTTAAATTTCCTAAAAAATATATATTTGTAGAAATAAAGATTACTGAATTCCATAGATTTTCATTAGGGAAGGTAATCTGCCATCTTCAATCAAATCGGCCAATATGTGTATTCACACCCAGATAATAGGCCTATTTACTGCTAAATCACTGTGCCTACTTCACCATTCAAAGCTCAAAGTTCAGATTTATTGTCAGAGTTATATAAATGACATCACATTCAACACTCAGATTCATCTTCTCTCTCTTCTCTGTACTTCGGAACTTCGACTTACTCGTACTACGTATGAGATATCCAGCTGGATTACTTGCAAAACAAACTTTGTCACAATAAACTTGAATTTGAACAAGAGGAACAGAGTCGATATTTTTGAAAAAGACAACTTGTCAGAACTGGGAAGGCAAAGAAACAGATGTGGTTTAAATTGCAAAGGGCGTGGGAAGAGTGAAAATGCCTATCTATCCTTTTGTTTATTCCATTCCTTGCTCCCCCACCCCCCCACCCCCCCCCCCCCCCCCCCCCCGCGGCTTCTCATGTACTCACCTTTTTCATAATCAGCAAAACCGAAACTTAGGGCTTCAAACTTTCAAATTGGGTCTACACAAGACCTCTGATCGACAGCATCCATCCATTGGGTTCGCCCAAATCAGCTGAAAGCAAAAGGAAAAGGACTCTGAGACAAGTACATGGATACAAGAAAAAAAGAGTGTTATGGGAAGGTGTAATTTGTTGAGTAGGTTTATGTAGGTCGGTACAACATCATGGGCCAAAGGGCCTGTACTGTGTTGTAATGTTTTATGTTCTATGAAAAGTAAACAATTCAAATAGAATCATACTTGTGGTTTTACAACAAGTCACTATATACTCCCAAAAGCAAATTATTCAAAGATGCCCACCCATGTAGCTGACTGCATTACCTCATGACCTTAAAACTTAAACCCTTCATAAAAAGGATTTCCTTTCAGCAAGACACTTCATGCTTCTTACATTTTTGTTTTGTGACTCTGTTGAGCATATTTGTTTTTGTAGATAACAATCCTGAAGCTGATTCATCTTTGTGGTGCGCTGTTAGATAGAATCAGACACACGCACAAGGTAAGGCAAGGGATAAGATTTCTGGATCATTGGGATCTCTTCTGGGGAAGGTCGGGCCTGTACAAAAGGGACGTTCTCCACTTGAAATGGAGGGGGACCAATGTGCTGGCAAGCAGATTTGCTAGAGCTGTGGGGGAAAGTTTAAACTAGTTTGGCAGGGGGGTGGGGAACAGAGTGTGAGAGCAGTGTCCAGGGAGTATGGCCACCTAGATAGGAATAAAAAAGATAACAAAGGTAGGATGGAGATTAGGGTAGAAGGTAAAAAAGAGAATATATGTGAGGGTCATTCTCTGAGATGCATATATTTTAATGCAAGAAGCATAGTGAACAAGGTAGATGAGCTGAGAGCATGGATAGATACTTGGGGTCACGATATTGTGGCAATTAGTGAGACCTGGCTACAGGAGGGGCAACTTAATATTCCAGGATACATTTGTTTTAGATGTGATAGAGCAGGGGGTAAAAAAGGGGGAGGAGTTGCTCTGCTTGTTAAGGAGGACATTACTGCCGTGAGGTGGCAAGATGGTCTGGAGGGATCATCCAGTGAGGGTGTTTGGGTGGAATTGAGGGGTGAAGGAGGCATGAGGGTGCTAATAGGGGTGTATTACAGACCACCAAATGGGCCAAGAAAATTAGAGGAACAAATTTGTAGGGAGATAACGTATATGTGTGAGAATCATAAGGTAGTGATCATGGGAGATTTTAACTTCCCTCATATTGATTGGGATACTCATACAGTTAGAGGGCTGGATGGGCTAGAGTTCGTTAAATGTGTTCAAGATTGTTTTCTAAATCAATTAGTAGAAGAACCGACTCGGGACGGTGTAATACTAGATCTCCTGTTAGGGAATGAGCTAGGTCAGGTATCGGACATTAATGTTGGAGAACAAATTGGGTCTAGTGATCATAACTCTGTTAGTTTTTGGGTAGTTTTAGGGAAGAGCAAGGAGGGGCCTAAAGTTGAGGTTCTGGATTGGAGAAGAGCAAATTTCGAAGGAATAAGAAGGGATTTGGGGAGTATTGAGTGGCACAGGATATTTTCAGGTAAGGATGTAAATGAAAAATGGAGGATATTCAAAAAAGAAATTTTGTGGTTACAGAGTAGATATGTCCCAGTGAGGATCAAAGGAAAGGCTGAAAGTCATAGGGAGGCTTGGTTTTATAGGAAAATTGGAAATTTGGTTAGGAGAAAAAGGTAGGTGTACAAGAGGTATAAAGAGCAGGAAGCTGAGAGTTTGAAGGAGGACTACAAGGAGTGTAGAAGGAATCTTAAGAAAGAAATTAGAAAGGCCAAAAAAAGGCACGAAGAGGCTTTGGCAGATAGAGTAAAAATAAATCAAAAGGATTTCTATAGGTACATTAAAAGTAAAAGATTAGTGAGGGATAAAATTGGACCCCTTGTAGATAGCGAAGGTAGGCTGAGTGAGAAGTCAGAGGAAATTAAGGAAATTTTGAATGATTTCTTTGCCTCGGTATTCACTAGGGAAAAAAATATTGAACCAGTTGAAGTAAAGAAAAATAGTGGGGAGGTCATGAAGCATATAAGGATAACCGAGGAGGTAGTGATGGCTGTGTTGAAAAAGATAAAGGTGGATAAATCTCCAAGACCGGACAAAATATCCCCAAAGACACTCAGGGAGGCTTGTGGACAGATAGTGGGGCCATTAACAGAGATATTTAGGATGTCACTGGTCACAGGGGTAGTGCCAAAGGATTGGAGGGTGGCGCATGTGGTTCCGTTGTTTAAGAAAGGGTCCAAATGTAAACCTGGGAATTATAGGCCCGTGAGTCTGACGTCTGTGGTGGGTAAGTTGATGGAAAGAGTTCTGAGGGATGGTATTTACAAATATTTGGAGGTACAGGGATTGATAGGGAGTAATCAGCATGGTTTTGTCAGGGGTAGATCATGCTTGACAAACCTGATTGAGTTTTTCGAGGGGGTTACAAAAAAGGTTGATGAAGGGAAAGCTGTGGATGTTGTCTATTTAGACTTTAGTAAAGCTTTTGACAAAGTTCCCCATAGGAGGTTAGGAAAAAAGGTGGAGGCATTAGGTATAAATAAGGAAGTAGTGAAATGGATTCAGCAATGGTTGGATGAGAGGTGTCAGAGAGTAATGGTAGAAAATTGTTTGTCCAATTGGAGGCCGGTGACTAGTGGAGTTCCTCAGGGATTGGTCCTGGGTCCACTATTATCTGTTATATATATTAACGATCTGGAAGTAGGGGTGGAGAATTGGATAAGCAAGTTTGTGGATGATACAAAGATTGGTGGTGTTGTGGACAGTGAGGAAGATTACCGTAGATTAAAAGGTGATTTAGGAAGGCTGGAGGTGTGGGCTGAGAAATGGCTGATGGAATTTAATACAGATAAGTGTGAGGTGTTACATTTTGGAAAGGCAAATCTAAATAGGTCATATGCATTAAATGGTAGGCTATTGAGATGTGCAGAGCAACAAAGGGATTTGGGAGTGATGGTAAATAGTTCCCTCAAGGCTGATATTCAGGTAGATGGTGTGGTGAAGAAGGCATTTGGAATGTTGGCCTTCATAAATCGGAGTATTGAATTCAAGAGTAGGGAGGTTATGATGAAATTGTACAAGGCATTGGTGAGGCCAAATTTGGAATACTGTGTACAGTTTTGGTCACCAAATTATAGGAAAGATATAAACAAAATGCACGGTTTGAGGTGATATTGCCTCAAACCGTGCATCTTGGCGCCTCACAGTTCGGCGGGCAGCAACCTCCTTTGAAGAAGACCACAGAGCCCACCTCACTGACAAAAGACAAAGGAGGAAAAACCCAACACCCAACCCCAACCAACAAATTTTCCCCTGCAACCGCGTCTGCCTGACCCGCATCGGACTTGTCAGCCACAAACGAGCCTGTAGCTGACGTGGACATAAATCTTCGTCCGCGAAGCCAAGCCAAAGAAAGAAACAAAATAGAGAGAGTACAGAGAAGGTTCACGAGAATGTTGACAGGATTTCAAGGTTTGAGTTACAGGGAAAGGTTGTACAGACTAGGGCTTTTTTCTTTGGAGCGTAGAAAATTGAGGGGGGACTTGATAGAGGTGTTTAAGATTTTAAAAGGGACAGACAGAGTAAATGTGGATAGGTTTTTTCAATTAAGAGTGGGGGAGATTCAAACTAGAGGGCATGGTTTAAGATTGAAGGGGGAAAATTATAAGGGGAACATGAGGGGAAATTTCTTTACGCAAAGGGTGGTGGGGATGTGGAATGAGCTTCCGGCAGACGTGGTCGAGGCGGGATCATGGGTTACATTTAAGGAAAGACTGGATCATTACATGGAGAGGAGGGGACTGGAGGGGTATGGACCAGGTGCTGGTCAGTGGGACTAGGAGGGTGGGAATTTGTTACGGCATGGACTAGTAGGGCCGAACTGGCCTCTTCTGTGCTGTAAGTGGTTATATGGTTATATGGTAAAGACTGTACAAAGAGTACTCTTTGCAGACGATGCCGCTTTAGTTGCCCATTCAGAGCCAGCTCTTCAGCGCTTGACGTCCTGCTTTGCGGAAACTGCCAAAATGTTTGGCCTGGAAGTCAGCCTGAAGAAAACGGAGGTCCTCCATCAGCCAGCTCCCCACCATGACTACAAGCCCCCCCACATCTCCATCGGGCACACAAAACTCAAAACGGTCAACCAGTTTACCTATCTCGGCTGCACCATTTCATCAGATGCAAGGATCGACAATGAGATAGACAACAGACTCGCCAAGGCAAATAGCGCCTTTGGAAGACTACACAAAAGAGTCTGGAAAAACAACCAACTGAAAAACCTCACAAAGATAAGCGTATACAGAGCCGTTGTCATACCCACACTCCTGTTCGGCTCCGAATCATGGGTCCTCTACCGGCACCACCTACGGCTCCTAGAACGCTTCCACCAGCGTTGTCTCCGCTCCATCCTCAACATCCATTGGAGCGCTTACACCCCTAACGTCGAAGTACTCGAGATGGCAGAGGTCGACAGCATCGAGTCCACGCTTATGAAGATCCAGCTGCGCTGGATGGGTCACATCTCCAGAATGGAGGACCATCGCCTTCCCAAGATCGTATTATATGGCGAGCTCTCCACTGGCCACCGTGACAGAGGTGCACCAAAGAAAAGGTACAAGGACTGCCTAAAGAAATCTCTTGGTGCCTGCCACATTGACCACCGCCAGTGGGCTGATAACGCCTCAAACCGTGCATCTTGGCGCCTCACAGTTTGGCGGGCAGCAAGCTCCTTTGAAGAAGACCGCAGAGCCCACCTCACTGACAAAAGGCAAAGGAGGAAAAACCCAACACCCAACCCCAACCAACCAATTTTCCCTTGCAACCGCTGCAATCGTGTCTGCCTGTCCCGCATCGGACTTGTCAGCCACAAACGAGCCTGCAGCTGACGTGGACTTTTTACCCCCTCCATAAATCTTCGTCCGCGAAGCCAAGCCAAAGAAAAAAAAAAGACTGTACAACAGGCTTTAATCCACAAAGACTTCCACAGAGCCAAGCTGGCTGTGGCTGCAGCAACTCTGAGAGAAGCCTCGGGAGGCCGGCGCAGGCTTATATCCTGGAGGGTGATTGACACCCGACAGGGTGGGGCTTTATCCATTCAGGCTGACTGATTGACAGCCGGCCAGGTGTTGTCCTGTCCCCTTACACTCCTGCAGGTACAGAGGTTTCCCCCTGCAGTAGGCCGGTGGTACATTCCTGCGGGTACAGAGGTTGCCCCCTGCAGTAGGCCAGTGGTACATTCCTGCAGGTACAGAGGTTTCCCCCTGCAGTAGGACGGAGGTACACTCCTGCAGGTACAGAGGTTTCCCCCTGCAGTAGGCCGGTGGTGTACCATTACAATCTTCATGCATGCTATTGTGTAGCTGAAGAATTTGTAATATAATTGAACCTGGCATTTAACATCCAGAAACCTGCAGAACTCAAAACAAGCTTCATCTTCTTTCTTTACAATGCTTTTGATTTGACTCTTGTTGAGGAACCATCCAACTATGTCCTATCAATTTGATGTCATGCACGTACTCTGACAATAAATCTGAAAATCTATTGTTTGCGATAAGGAAACATCTAATGCAAGTTTTTCATCTTAAAGTGTAACAGTTGGGGTCAACAATTTAAAATATAGGACTGGCTTCAGCAAGGTGAATAATGTTTTCAACACTGAAAGGAGAACAATGAAATAGTGAATGCATTTACGGTGGTGAAGTGTTGGGTGCCAAATTACACAAATTCAGAACTAGTGATAGAGCTTTGTTAATGAGTTAAACAGGGTTTAATTAGATGTTAGGATAGTGCAAGTGATTGAGAAAAATCATAATTGGTTGAGTTTTCCATGTCAATTATTCAGAAAGTTTGACTCCTGCACTGTTGGTATATTGAACCTTTGCGGAAAACTCTTTGTGGTAATGAGAAAGATTCTGCTCAACATAAGCCTGGATCTTGGGACTTTCGATGAATGAAATCATTTCAGTTTCAGCATAGCAATGACCTCTGAAGTGGTTTTTGTGTTAAAGTCTAACACCTTGCACTTCAAGCAGTAACCATACAATAAACAAACTGCTGGAGGAATTCAGGAGCTTGTCTTTTGCTCCATTTCCAGCATCCTGTGTATCCTGCTATTGAATAAAACTGACTTCAGTCTTCAAAGCTATCTGGATCAGTTTAAATATTTCCCTCTGCATTTTAAAGTATAGAATAAGAAAGAAACAACCTCTACTTCTGAAAGTTATCAGTCTGAAAGCATTATTAATAATACATTTCACAAAAATATAAAAGTTGACAATATTAGGAGAAAGAGCTTAAAGTGCTTCCTTTTCTTTTCTTTGGCTTGGCTTCGCGGACGAAGATTTATGGAGGGGTAAATGTCCACGTCAGCTGCAGGCTCGATTGTGGCTGACAAGTCCGATGCGGGACAGGCAGACACGGTTGCAGCGGTTGCAAGGGAAAATTGGTTGGTTGGGGTTGGGTGTTGGGTTTTTCCTCCTTTGCCTTTTGTCAGTGAGGTGGGCTCTGCGGTCTTCTTCAAAGGAGGTTGCTGCCCGCCAAACTGTGAGGCGCCAAGATGCACGGTTTGAGGCGTTATCAGCCCACTGGCGGTGGTCAATGTGGCAGGCACCAAGAGATTTCTTTAGGCAGTCCTTGTACCTCTTCTTTGGTGCACCTCTGTCACGGTGGCCAGTGGAGAGCTCGCCATATAACACGATCTTGGGAAGGCGATGGTCCTCCATTCTGGAGACGTGACCCACCCAGCGCAGCTGGATCTTCAGCAGCGTGGACTCGATGCTGTCGACCTCTGCCATCTCGAGTACTTCGATGTTAGGGATGAAGTCGCTCCAATGAATGTTGAGGATGGAGCGGAGACAACACTGGTGGAAGCGTTCTAGGAGCCGTAGGTGATGCCAGTAGAGGACCCATGATTCGGAGCCGAACAGGAGTGTGGGTATGACAACGGCTCTGTATACGCTTATCTTTGTGAGGTTTTTCAGTTGGTTGTTTTTCCAGACTCTTTTGTGTAGTCTGCCAAAGGCGCTATTAACCTTGGCGAGTCTGTTGTCTATCTCGTTGTCGATCCTTGCATCTGATGAAATGGTGCAGCCGAGATAGGTGAAGTGGTTGACCGTTTTGAGTTTTGTGTGCCCGATGGAGATGTGGGGGGGGGCTGGTAGTCATGGTGGGGAGCTGGCTGATGGAGGACCTCCGTTTTCTTCAGGCTGACTTCCAGGCCAAACATTTTGGCAGTTTCCGCAAAACAGAATCTCAAGCGCTGAAGAGCTGGCTCTGAATGAGCAACTAAAGCGGCATCGTCTGCAAAGAGTAGTTCACGGACAAGTTTCTCTTGTGTCTTGGTGTGAGCTTGCAGGCGCCTCAGATTGAAGAGACTGCCATCCGTGCGGTACCGGATGTAAACAGTATCTTCATTGTTGAGGTCTTTCATGGCTTGGTTCAGCATCATGCTGAAGAAGATTGAAAAGAGGGTGTGTGCGAGAACACAGCCTTGCTTCACGCCATTGTTAATGGAGAAGGGTTCAGAGAGCTCATTGCTGTATCTGACCCGACCTTGTTGGTTTTCGTGCAGTTGGATAACCATGTTGAGGAACTTTGGGGGGCATCCAATGCGCTCTAGTATGGGGAATATAGAGATAACAAAAGGTTCGCCCCTTCCTCGCACCCCTATTCAAAGGGAGCCTGAGAGGATGGACTCACCCCCCCCCCCCCACCCCCCCCAGCCTGTGAGCCCTAGTAAGCTTTCAGATGGCCATGCTGAGGCTCCACTGGCTCACGCTGGTGATTCTGGAGTGGGTCCAGAAGCTAGTCCTTCCTACACTACAGACCCAGGACCTGTACCAGTTCCCAAGGTTACAAATGAGCCACCTGTTTTGAGACGAAGCACCAAAATTCATAAACAACCTGATAGGCTGACATATTCATAAAACATCTCATTATATTTTGATTGCTTGCTAGATACTTGCATATTTTGTCTGTTAGAGTATCTCAAGGCCAAACATGGTATCCATCTATCGCTTGCTTCAGTCTTTCCAAGCAGCTGTCCTTTTGATTTTAACCCTTCTTCTGCCTGGGGAAGACTGTGGTGAATGTCTGCCAAGCTGCCTGGCTCCCCTCTGGCAAGCCTTGCAGTACTAACATTGGCTGTGCATTATTTCTACTGTTAAGGACACTCCCCTTGGATATAACTGTGTATGCATCTATTGTCTTTCATTATTGTACCAGGAGTTTCTACTAATAAAAACCATGAATATTGTTTGACCACATCGTCTTTGTCTACTTCATCAACTGGCACTTCACCTACCCCAGTCACATTTTCTCTCCCTATTCTGTAGGCAGAATCTACACACACCTGAGCACACAAATTTCCAAATTCAAGGATTGTTTATTCACTTCTGTTACTAGACTTTTGAATCGGTAAAAGATTATGCCTTTTTACTGCAGTTTACAATTATAGCTTTTTCTA
This sequence comes from Narcine bancroftii, assembly GCF_036971445.1. Taxonomy (NCBI): domain Eukaryota; kingdom Metazoa; phylum Chordata; class Chondrichthyes; order Torpediniformes; family Narcinidae; genus Narcine; species Narcine bancroftii. Next base: position 357,123,152 of record NC_091471.1, on the reverse strand, counting down.
TTCCTTGCAATATGTTTTTGTACTTTTCTCCCTCCTGCTCTATATTTCCACTCTCTACACTTATTTATTTGTTACTATTGCACAATACACTGCATATGTTGGGCTGCCTAGATAGTACACAAAGCAAAGGTTCCTTCCGTTTTTCAGTACACATGACAAATAAAGAATTCAATTAAAAACATCTAACGTTTTATTACATATGCACTTTCCTAATGTCCATCAGCTCAGAATCGTAAAAGTTTCTGAAACTGGTTAAGATATAGATTGAAGTATTCTAACTCACTGGTCAATACTTTGCAAGGCAGGCCGGACAAACTGTTGGTGGTTACAGTCTTGTTCAGCATTCACAGGCACTCAAACATCATATGAAGGAACATACATGTGAGAGTACAGATTCTATCACCAATGTGTATATGTACATATGTACAGATGGTAGTGTAGGATGACTGTGATTGGCTGAGACCTACTGACAGGTCTTAAAGGATTGCTCTTAGCCAGACCAGGTCATTCTGGACTGGTCGACCTACTTGTGAAATGCTCCAGTCTTTTAGTTAATAAAAGCCTTGGCTTGGATCAACAAGTCTTTGGTTCTTTCGACATGCATCACAATACACTTCATGGTCGGAGGAGTCACGTGATGGAGTAGTGGCCGGACGGAGAACTCCAGCCCTCTCCAGAAAAGTCGGGAAAAACAAGAGAAAATACAAAGGCACAGAAATAAAAGTTAAAGAAAAGTGAGTATAAAGGTGGAAAGAAGATGGAGACAAAAGAAGAAAAATCAAAATCAACGGTAAGAAGAGAGGAAGAGAAGACAACAGAGGAAAAAGGTGAAGGCCTTACCTGTCCGAAGAGGCCCGCTGTGGAGAGAGGAGCCCGCTACCTCAGGTCGGTAGAAAAAGAACTACAACAATGGCTCGCAGAGCCGAGTAAAAGTGCGCAACCGCGCATGAAAAAAAACACACCGACGGAGGGGGGACCAGCTGGGGAGTCGATCTCCACAGCCGGCAACGACAGCTGCAGAACACCTGCAGCAAGAAGAGACCACAGAAGATAATGGAAACAAGAAAGAAGAGAAGGAAAGGGCAACAAAGAAACAACAGATGGCCAACCCAGAGGAAGAAGAAGAGGAAGAATACAGTGAAATAGATGAAGGGAAAGGCAAGGTAAAGGATATGCTTTCTCTTGTTAGAGGATACATGGAGTCATTTAAAGAATGGCAAACACAGGAATTCAATGATTTAAGAAGAAGAATAAACAACACAGAAAAGAAAATAAATAAAATGGATATGACCTTAACAGAAATGGGAAAGAAAATGGACAAGATGGAAGAGTGGGCAGTAGCAGCAGAAATGGAGGTAGAAGACTTAAAAAAGAAATTGGTGGAATCTAATAAAAAAACTAAAGAGACACAAGAACTACTAGCTCAAAAAAATAGATATAATGGAAAATTATAACAGAAGAAATAACATAAAGATAGTGGGCCTTAAGGAAGATGAAGAAGGCAAGAATATGAGGGAGTTTATAAAAGAGTGGATCCCTAAGACCCTAGGATGTCCAGAACTACAGCAAGAAATGGAAATAGAAAGGGCACATAGAGCATTGGCCTCTAAACCACAACCACAACAAAAACCAAGATCTATTGTAGTAAAATTCCTAAGATATACTACAAGAGAAAAGGTACTGGAGAAGACAATGGAAAAAGTAAGAGAGGGCAACAAACCACTGGAGTATAAAGGGCAAAAAATCTTCATTTATCCAGATATAAGTTTTGAACTCCTAAAGAAGAGAAAAGAGTTCAATACAGCAAAGGCGATTTTATGGAAGAAAGGGTATAAATTTATACTGAAGCATCCTGCGGTATTGAAAATATTTATTCCAGGACAACAAAACAGACTATTCTCGGATCCAGAAGAAGCACGAAAATTTGCAGAACAATTACAAAAATAGACTGAGGGATGAAGACGGGTAATGAGAGTAAAAATGATCACGATTGATATGTATGTGAGTAAAGACAAAAATAGACTGAGGGATGAAGACGGGTAATGAGGGTAAAAATGACCACGATTGATATGTATGCGGGTAAAGAGGTATAAGAGTGAATAGAGACAATGGGCATACGTGAAAGTATCTGTAATTAGAGGAAAACATAGATAGTATAGACAAGAATTAATAAGGGAAGGTAATGGAATAGAGAGAATAAGGAGGGAATTAAAAGAGTGAGCTGGCTGATGGAGGACCTCAGTTTTCTTCAGGCTGACTTCCAGGCCAACATTTTGGCAGTTTCCGCAAAGCAGGACGTCAAGCGCTGAAGAGCTGGGTCTGAATGGGCAACTAAAGCGGCATCGTCTGCAAAGAGTAGTTCATGGACAAGTTTCTCTTGTGTCTTGGTGTGAGCTTGCAGGCGCCTCAGATTGAAGAGACTGCCATCCGTGCGGTACCGGATGTAAACAGCGTCTTCATTGCTGAGGTCTTTCATGGCCCCACATCTCCATCGGGCACACAAAACTCAAAACGGTCAACCAGTTTACCTATCTCGGCTGCACCATTTCATCAGATGCAAGGATCGACAATGAGATAGACAACAGACTCGCCAAGGCAAATAGCGCCTTTGGAAGACTACACAAAAGAGTCTGGAAAAACAACCAACTGAAAAACCTCACAAAGATAAGCGTATACAGAGCCGTTGTCATACCCACACTCCTGTTCGGCTCCGAATCATGGGTCCTCTACCGGCACCACCTACGGCTCCTAGAACGCTTCCACCAGCATTGTCTCCGCTCCATCCTCAACATCCATTGGAGCGCTTTCATCCCTAACGTCGAAGTACTCGAGATGGCAGAGGTCGACAGCATCGAGTCCACGCTGCTGAAGATCCAGCTGCGCTGGATGGGTCATGTCTCCAGAATGGAGGACCATCGCCTGCCCAAGATCGTGTTATATGGCGAGCTCTCCACTGGCCACCATGACAGAGGTGCACCAAAGAAAAGGTACAAGGACTGCCTAAAGAAATCTCTTGGTGCCTGCCACATTGACCACCGCCAGTGGGCTGATATCGCCTCAAACCGTGCATCTTGGCGCCTCACAGTTTGGCGGGCAGCAACCTCCTTTGAAGAAGACCGCAGAGCCCACCTCACTGACAAAAGGCAAAGGAGGAAAAACCCAACACCCAACCCCAACCAACCAATTTTCCCCTGCAACCGCTGCAACCGTGTCTGCCTGTCCCGCATCGGACTTGTCAGCCACAAACGAGCCTGCAGCTGACGTGGACTTTTTACCCCCTCCATAAATCTTCGTCCGCGAAGCCAAGCCAAAGAAAAAAGAAAAGAAAAAGAGTGACCTTTGTGACATATGAAAAGTGAAATCTTTTCTGGGGGGGGCTGGGTGGGGGAAAAGAGCGGTCACTGCAAAATCAGTTGACGCTTGCGAGTGGATTCGCAAATCCAAATGGAGAGGGGAGATGTGGTTGTCCGACAAGGGATAAAGGACAACTCAGGAGGGGAAGGGGAGATTGGGGATAAAGAAGATAGAAATAGGAGAATAAGGAAAATGTTGGATGTTGTAGGAATGTTATCTTGTAAAGAGTTGAAAATAAGAAAACAGAAATGGAAAAGGAGGAAAGGTAATGATGGAAAAACGGAAAGAGAAGATAAACAAAATATAAAATGGCTACGCTGAACTATATGACTTTAAATATTAATGGAATACATAACCAAATTAAAAGGAAGAAACTACTAAATTTACTGAAAAAGGAAAAAATAGATATAGCATTTGTCCAAGAAACACACTTAACTGAATTGGAGCACAAGAAATTAAAGAGTGATTGGGTAGGACATGTAACAGCAGCATCGTATAATTCAAAAGCAAGAGGAGTGGCTATATTAATTAGCAAAAATGTGCCATTTAAAATAGAAGAGGAAATAATAGATCCAGCAGGGAGATATGTTATGATAAAATGTCAGATATATTCGGAGCTTTGGAATCTACTTAATATATATTCACCTAACGAAGAAGATCAAAAGTTTATGCAAGATATCTTTTTGAAGGTAGCTAATACGCAAGGGAACATACTAATAGGAGGGGATTTCAATCTGAATTTGGATCCAAATATGGATAAAACGGGAAAAAAAATTAACAGGAAGAACAAAGTAACCAAATTTATAATTAAATCAATGCAAGAAATGAAACTTGTGGACATATGGAGGAAATAAAACCCAAAAGAAAAGGAATACTCATACTACTCGACTAGACATAAAACATACTCAAGAATAGACCTATTTTTGTTATCAGCTAGTATGCAGGATAGAGTAAGAAAAACACAATATAAAGCGAGAATGCTATCGGACCATTCACCCTTAATACTGACAGTAAAGCTAGAGGACATCCCTCCAAGAATGTATAGATGGAGATTAAACCCCATGCTACTTAAAAGACAGGATTTTAGAGAATTTATTGAAAAACAATTAAAAATGTATTTTGAAGTAAATACGGAATCAGTGGAAGATAAGTTTATACTATGGGATGCAATGAAAGCATTCATTAGAGGGCAAATAATAAGTTATGCAACCAAGATGAAGAAGGACTATAATCAGGAAACAGAGCAGTTGGAAAGGGAAATAGTAAACATAGAAAAAAAATTAGCAATAAAGGAAGATACAACCAAAAGAAGAGAATTGGCGGATAAAAAAATAAAATATGAAACATTACAAACATATAAGGTGGAGAAGAATATAATGAAGACAAAACAGAAATATTATGAACTAGGTGAAAAAACACACAAAATCTTAGCATGGCAGCTTAAGACAGAGTAAACTAAGAAAATGGTATTGGCAACAAGGAAAAAAGTCAAACAAATTACATATAATCCAAAAGAAATTAAGGAAAACTTCAGAGAATTCTATGAACAATTATACTGAACTGAAAACGAAGGGAAAGAAGGGAAAATAGATGAATTTTTGACTAAAATTGAACTACCAAAACTACAAATAGAGGAACAAAATAAATTAACAGAACCATTTGGAACAGTAGAAATACAAGAGATAATAAAAAAATTACCAAATAATAAGACACCAGGAGAGGATGGACTCCCAATAGAATTCTACAAAACATTTAAAGACCTATTAATACCGCCCCTCCTGGATGTAATCAACCAGATTGATGAGACACAAAACTTACCAGATTCATGTAAAACAGCAATAATTACAGTGATACTAAAACAAGGGAAAGATCCACTCTCACCAGCGTCATATAGACCAATATCTTTGCTAAACCCAGATTATAAGATAATAGCTAAACTATTAGCAAACAGATTAGCAGAACAGGTACCGAAAATGGTAAATTTAGACCAAACTGGATTTATCAAAAAAAGACGCACAACAGACAATATTTGTAAATTTATTAACTTAATTCATGCAGTAGAAGGAAATAAAGCACCTGCAGTAGCAGTTGCTTTAGACGCAGAGAAGGCCTTCGACAGAGTAGAATGGAATTATTTGTTCAAAGTATTGCAAAAATTCAGTTTACCGGAGAAGTATATTAATTGGATTAAAGCATTATATAAGGGACCGTTAGCGAAAGTGACAGTAAATGGACATGTATCAAAGCAATTTAACTTAAGCAGGTCAACGCGGCAGGGATGCCCACTATCACCATTATTGTTTGCGCTAGCTATAGAACCACTAGCAGAATCGATAAGAATAGATAATAATATAAAAGGAATAAAAATAAAAGACAGGGAATATAAAATCAGTCTATTTGCGGATGATGTGATAGTGTACTTAACAGAACCAGAACTATCAATAAAAGAACTATATAAGAAATTGAAGGAATATGGAGAAGTGTCGGGATACAAGATAAACGTAAATAAAAGTGAAGCAATGCCTATGAATAACGCGGATTTCTCAAAATTTAAGAAGGAATCCCCATTCAGATGGCAAATGCAGGCAATAAGATACCTAGGTGTACAAATAAACAAAAATCTAGGCCAATTATATAAACTCAATTACAATCCACTAATGAAAAAATTACAGGACGATTTAGAGCATTGGAAAGAGCTACCACTAACACTGATAGGAAGGATAAACTGTATTAAAATGAACATTTTTCCAAGGATACTATACTTATTTCAGGCATTGCCAATACAACTGACAGAAAAATTCTTCAAAGAGTTAAAGAAAATAATAAGGAAATTTTTATGGAGAGGGGGGAAACCGAGGATAGCACTAGATAAATTAACAGAATGGTTTAAACAAGGAGGCTTACAATTGCCAAACTTCAAAAATTATTATAGAGCCGCACAATTAAGGTACCTATCAGATTTTTATCAAACAAGGGAAAAACCAGACTGGACGAGATTAGAATTAGATAAAATAGGGGAAAAGATACCTGAACACATATTATATAAATGGGACGAAAAATTGGTACAACATAGAACTTCTCCAGTATTACACCATCTCCTCAATATATGGAAGAAGATTCATGTAGAAAGAAATAAAAAAATTATCAATTACCAAAACTAATATTGACGCAAAATAAGCTACTCCCTTTTACAATAGACAACCTTTCCTTTAGAAAATGGGAAAAAAAAGGGATTAAAAGAATAGAAAATTGTTTTTCAGGAAGTAGATTCTTATCCTTTGAACAAATGAGAGATAAGTACAATATAACTGGAGATACAGCGCTGGCATATTACCAACTGAAATCCTACTTGAAAGATAAATTAGGAAGCAATTTGAGTTTACCAGAGGGAAGTAACCTTGAATATGTGATTACAGATACAATGTTAATCAAAAGATTTATAACAAATATGTATATTAAACTGCAAGAAAAGGACAATGAGGAAACAAATGGTAAAACTAAACAAAAATGGGAACAAGATTTAAATATAAAGATAAAAAAGGAAACATGGGAGAAATTATGTTCTGGAACGATGAGAAATACAATAAATACGAGGCTGCGTATGATACAATATAATTGGTTACACAGACTATACATTACACCGCAAAAGTTAAATAAATGGGACCCAACAGTATCTGATAGATGTTTTCGATGTAAAAAAGAAAGGGGAACAACAATTCATGCAATCTGGACATGTGAGAGAGTAGAAAAATTTTGGGATGATCTCAATCAGATATTAAATAAAATAACAGAAAACAATATACCAAAGAATCCAGAGATCTTTCTCCTAAGTAACATAAAAAATAAAGAATTTGGAATTGACTTGGAAGATGCACAAAAAAGATTTGTTAAGATAGCCCTAGCCGTAGCAAAAAAATGTATTATGTCAACCTGGAAATTGGAAGATAATTTGAAAATACAACAATGGTATATAGAAATGAATAAATGTATTCCATTAGAAAAAATAACATATTGTTTAAGAAATAATATTGAAATATTCGAACAAGTATGGGAGCCTTACATTAAATACAATAGCGAAAACCTACCGGGAACAAACATTACCTAAGTTGATGGAAGGAGAAAAAAAGAAAAGAATGGACTCCGTAGAATTTCTGGTGTATATTTGTTGAATGACAACATTGTCTGACTGGCTTAATGCAACCTAGATTGTATACCTAAAATGGATGAGAGTGGGGGAGTGGGGGGTGGCATGGGAGGAGGGAGGGGGGGGAGAAAAAGTCACTGTATATGTGTGAAAAAGAAAAAGTGTATATCATGGCTAACATGATTTATGGTGTGAAAAATAAAATTTTTTTAAAAAAAATAAATAAATAAAAACAATACACTTCATGGTCTGTTTAATACAATCAGGTCTAGGTCTATTTTTCAGGCTGCAGGAGCAGGAATGTTTTCAGCGAGGATTTCCTTTTTGATTCCTTTGCCCCATTTTACAGGAAACCTTACTTTCTTTTAATATTTACTTGTCACGTGCTCCCGCAGGGTGAACTCTGAATTGAAAGATAGCATTTTCAAGAGAGATAGCCAAGAGCTACAATTGTCTTATCACTGATTAACAAACTGACTGAAAAGAAATTCAATGCACCCAGGCATCCAAACTCAGACTCTTGTCACAGAATCAGGAGGCTACAGGTTTAATTCCCGTTCCACAAGCAAGGTTGATGCCTTGGAGGTGGTGAAAGTGAAACTAACAGCTCCAACCCCACCCCACTGACTTCACCCTCAATATCACTGAACAATATTGTGCAAAAGGAAATTAACAGCCCAGGACAAACCCTCCCCATCATTGAGTACATCTACAGGGAACACTGCCATCGGAGAGCATCAGCAATCATCGAAGACGCACACCACCCAGTACACACTCTGTTCTCGCTGCTGCCATCAGAAAGAGGTATCGGTGCCACAAAACTCGCACCACCAGGTTCTGGAGCAGCTGCTACTCCTCCACCATCAGACTCGTCAAACTCAATCAGGGATTCATTTAAGGACTCAGACTTGTGCACTTTATTGATTTTCTTTACTCTCCTTGTGTTGCACAATCAGTTTGCTTACATCTGTTATGTTTCCAGATCTTTTGATTGATTACATGTTGAATCTGTGTGCAGTTTATTTTTGCACTACCAATTTTAAATCTAATCTAAATCTAGAATCAGAGCTTACTAAATTTCTTTCTTTTCCAATAATGCTAGCCAACCTGTTGACTCTTCCTGCAATCTTCTGCTTTTATTTCAAATTATAAAGACTTACTTTGAACAAGATGATGACTGTTTATTTGTAACATACCAATGGCAACACTTATGAGTGACTATTTATCTTTATATATATTATTTTTTTCTCTTGTGGAGCTAGGTGTTCATTTAATTTATACTTACTGTTTGTTAGTGTCTTTTATATACCCAAGCAGCTGTGGTGAAAGAATTTCACTGCCTCAGTACATAGTACTCATGTCTTTATGCAACAACATATTTTCATTTCAACTCATCCCATGAAAGTATAGAAACAACAAAGGATATCAGACAGCTGTGGCAGGCCCTAAATTTAATAACCTGCTACAAAACCAAATCAAAACTACACACCCAAATGAATTCAATCTCTCTACATCTGATTTGATCACCAGAACAAGGATGCAACACTGCGTAACCCCATGTACCCTGATGATCCTCTACAGTCAGTATATGAAGATGGCGTGCAGGCTGCCTTCAAGAGAGTAAATCCAAGGAAAAGATCTGGTCTGGACAGAGTATCCGGGCGAGTACTGAAAACTTGTGCTGACCAACTGCCTAGTGTGCTCATGGTTATCTTCAACAGCTCACTCTGGCAGGGCTTAGTCCCCACCTGCTTCAAACAGGCCTCAATCATACCACTCCCCAAGAAGGGAGTGGTAAACTGCACTAGGGCAGAATTTACCAGGGACCCAGAGGCTATGATGGAACTGAGATATTTCAGGGTACAGATACAGTACCTCATTCCTTCCACATAACAACATAGACAGAGTGGCGAAGAAGAATTTTGGCACACTTGCAATCATCAATCAGGACATCAAGTACAAGAGGTGGGACATCATGCTACAACTGTACAAGACAGTGGTAAAACCATATTTGGAGTATGGGATGGAATTCTGGTTGCCTCGTTTTAGGAAGGATGTCATTAAAGCCGGGAAGTCAAGAAGGTACAAGAGCAAAATCAGGCCTCCCAGGATAGGGAATAGTTTCTTCCCACAGGCTGCGAGATGGATGAACAGTATCCTATAACCAAGACAATTGTCCCAAATGATTATACATATTTTTTTTGATCATTTATGTGATTATTATGCATTGTATGTTTTTATGCGTGCACCATGGACTGGAGAAATTATGTTTCATTGGGTTGTATATGTACAATCAGATGATAATAAACTTGATCTTGAATTATAAGGAGACACTAGATAGGTTGGAGCTTTTACCCCTGAAATGTAGCAGGCTGAAGAATTATCTTGTAGAGGCTTATTAAATCTGAGGGACATAGATAAGGTGGATGGTCACAGTCTAAAACCAGCACAGATTTAGGGTGAGAGGAGAAAGATTTAAAAGGAACCTGAGGGACAGGTTTTTCACACAGAAGGTTGTGGGTATGTGGAACAAGCTGAAACACGAAAGTCTTCAGACGTTGTGAAATGCTGGAGGAACTCAGCTGGTCTTGCAGTGTCCATAGGAGTTAGAGATATATTGACGACATTTCAGGCCTGAGCCCTTCTTCAAGGAATAAGCAAAGAACAGGAATGCTCAGAATAAAGACAGCGCTGGCTGGCAGAGGACTTAGAGCTGCCAGAGAAAATACCATTACAATATTTAAAATAATATTTGGACAGGGACATGGATAGGAAAGGGTCAGCTAGACATGGGCCAAATACAGGCAAAAAGGTCCAGTGGGCATGAATGAGTTGGGCCAAATGGCTGGTTTCCATTGTTGTACAAGTGATATTAGCAGACAAATAATCAAAGCTTGTTTCTTAATTCCTCTGCTCTGTCTTTATTTCACTTGGGGCATTAACCCATTTAGTTTAAAAAGGGAGATGACTTCAACAGATGGGACGCAATCAGAAGAATATTTTCAATGTCCATCCTGTTAGGAATTAAAGTACCTTTAAAGAAATTGCTCGAGACAAAAATTGAGAACAAAGAACATTTATTACTACAACAATGCAAAGTTGGGTGCTTCCCCTTACCCTGGGAATACACACACATACTGGGGCTCACCCAACTTTTATACAGTCAATTTCAGTATCAGAATGCCCTCCCCCTTACATTCTTCTGCCCCCTGAATGGGTTTGGCATAGGTAATTCTTCCTGCCTACGTGCAGTTTCAGTACACTTGGAGGACCAGGGGGGGTATCCTGTCGGTGTCCCTTCATGTCATTGTCCTTATTCACACCTTCCTGATTCTCTGGGCTACAGTCTCTTGATATGCAGAGTTGACTCATTCTATCTAGGGTTGGCTAATTTCATATGTATAAATCTGTGTATGGTTAGCTAATTAGAAATGTATGACTTGGTACTTCTGTCCAGGGCTAGGAGACCCTTATCTGATCCAGACTACCTCAACTTCCTACATTCTATTGTACCTTACCATTCCTTATCTTAGTCCTATGGTCTTGTCACAAAGGATAGAAGATTCTTATGTTAATCGTGCTGACTCTGCTTTCCTGCATCCTAAGCCCCAAACTTATCCTGTTTGAACTGGTTTCAGCCATTTTACTGATGAACTTTAGTTTCTTCCATTTTCATAATTTTAGGTCAATTTTCCCATCTCTCACAATCCTCACTTTTCTTTTAGATCAGTAATACTGATCTTTCACCATGATCAGTGTTACTGATCTTTGGTTACTAGTGTCAGTGTGACTGATCCCCCCCCCCCCCCCCTCCTCACTTTTCTTTTAGATCAGTAACACTGATCTTTCAAGTGTAAGGTGTAGTTTTACCCAGCTGGTCAATAACCGAATTGTAATGTCTGTGTAAAGTCTTTAGGTAGGGGAGCACCATGAAGGTCAGGGGAGTGAGTCCAGCTGCTTATTAGGGTTTGGAGTATCAGGCTCCAGTTCTCAGTAAAGAGTCTAGTCCATCCCATACGTTGAAATATGGAAGCAGTGTCTTTGAAGCACACGACCTTTGTTAAGTGTTGTCCCGACGAAGTCTGTGAGAGGCGCTGCCTTCAGCAGCGAACGAGTAGCAGTAGTCAGGCGGTTCCGTTTGATTGTGGCTCGTATCTGATGTCCCCTTCAGCCCCGAACCCTAGGGCCACCGATCTCCGAAGGCTGTTTGGAGCCTGATATTAAAGTGTCAAGCAGCTCACGTTGTTGGAAACTGGTGCTCCCTTTCATGGGGTGATGAAAAGAGACCAAGCTGGGGGGGGGATTGTTTCTTGTGATTTAACTGTGTGTTGCAGCTTGTCTGCTAACATTCATTGAACTTGTGAGTTGCAGCCTGTCTGTGTACATTAGCATATGTGTCAACTCTCTCTCTCTCTGCTACATGTACAATCCAATGTCCTTTGTGAGGATTTTGACACCCTGCACTCTACTTCGCTCCTTTCCACGTTATATAAGCACCAGATGAGCAGCAGCTCCCTGAAAACAGGTGTTCCCCTTCAGGGATGATCAGAGAGAGAGAGCCAGGTGGGGGATTATGTGTCTCGTGGTTGTGTGAAGTGTCTGTTTGTTTTGCGGTTAGCTTGTTAGTTTCCCCCTTTGTGTGAAATGTACATTGTTTGTTTTGCGGTTAGTCTGTGTACACAGGTGCCTCACTGTGTGACTGCCTATCCCCACTGTGTTTCCCTGATCCGTATTCTAAATACCTTGCCTCTATGCCCTCTCTAGCCTGTAAAACAGTACAATCTGTAACCTCTGCTACCCCTTCTCCAGAAGTACTTAAAACATCGAGAGTACTCCACTAAAGCTGTTTAATTCCCCTGGTCCGTATTGGGATCCCTTATATCCCATTATGACTATACATTAAATCTATGCCCTGTCTACATTCTAAAGGAGCTGAATTGTAACCTCTGCTGCCCCTATTCCAGGGGGGCTTAAAACATTAACGAACAATATTCCAAAGAAATTAGTAAACAACAATGAAGAATACATGTAAGCTCATTAAAATACAATAAGAACTTAATAAAACACAAAAAATGTAAAGCTCATTGAAAACTGCAATAAAATGCAAGAAGAACTGAATAAAACCACAATAAATGTAAAGCTCATTGAAAACAGCAATCAAATGCAAGAAGAACTGAATAAAACCACAAGAAATGTAAAGCTCATTGAAAACAGCAATCAAATGCAAGAAGAACTGAATAAAACCACAATAAATGTAAAGCTCATTGAAAACAGCAATAAAATACACAAAACTGAATAAACCATTAAAAAAAACGAATAAAATTGTAACATTATGGCACTTTGTCATTAATTCTTTGAATGTGGGTCCAGCCTTTCTCTCTTGTTCTTACTGCGGTGTCTGTAATTAAAAGTACACAGAAGGGACCATCCCAGGCAGGTTTTAGTTGATCCTCTTGCCATGCTTTTACATATAACCAATCACTAGATTTTAATAAAATGAATAACAATCTGACTTTCCTTTGTGTTAGTGTAAAAATTGTAAAATGAAACACAAACCATATTTGCATGGGTTTTGAATATGTTAGACCTTATTAAAATGCAGTTGGAGCTGCTTGTCTGTATGGGGCACAACCCTCCAATTTGTTAGAGTGAGTACATAACAGACATTGCAGCACAAGAGCCCCTGCAAGAGAACTTGAAACATATTCAACCTTTAGTTCTGCCTTAAGTAAAATGCCTTGTGCCACAGCTCACAGGAGCTGGCCTTATTTAAAACAGTCTGTAAAACAGGCACCAAAAAAAAGTTAAAAGATGTTCTTATGAAGATTGCACACACAATAATTTAAGTACAGGCTAGTTTCTATTATATTCCACTTAAAAGTTCTGCTGCATGAATCCTGGAGCTTGTGGAGTCATTATTGAATCAAGAAATATTGGTACCATGCCAATCTCATTCTAACATGCCAATTTCTCCAGTCCTTAAGTCAAGATGTACTGAATAGCATCTGGTACAAGATCTGTGAGTTCTTAATGATATTATTATTCTTATGCACCCAATTGTTCTGAACTATGCCACCAATTTAAATCATATTCCACCTATTGCAGTACTCACACAGCACCATAGACCAGTTCGCAGGTTTATTTCTCCATTAAGCTGAATCCAGTTGCGCAGGGTTTACCTCCGTGATTATTTACAATGTAACTTCCGCACTACCGGATTTAAATATAAACCTGATGAATGGGGGAAAGTTATCATGAATTAAATAACAGCGGCAATACAGAGAAATTGTGCTGAGGCATTAATTTCACTCCAGAGGAAAATGCACCAGAGAAATGAATGATTAAACTTATAGGAATCCCCATAGGAATCCCCAGAGGTATCTTTATTCTCCAGAGGTGGGTGATCTTTAAACTCACGGACCTTGACTGCTGAATGTGTAGAAGAAATGTATTTGATAGGGCTCCATACCTCTAACTGCAAGACAAGAGCCTGAAGCCTCAATTTCAAGTGCCACAGTGCACTTAAAGGGACATGCACACTCCCCCTTCAACTGGCTGATCCAGCCACTTTACACATCAGATCCTTTCTTTATCTCACATACACTTAAAGTTAAGATGTATAGAACTCACCCTATTTGCGCAAACATTTCTCCCTGCAAATGTTATAACATCACTCAACTCTCAGGTACTCCCTGTGCAAAATCACATTTAAATACAATTTATTTCATAAATTGGAATTAACTGGTAGTTAAATTCGCTAATTCTACAGTATTGAAAAACGATCATTTATGACATTTAATTTTTAGCATGAATTTTAATCAATATTGGTCAGTGACTGAAGTGGGAAGTCGTGATTTATGAAATTATCTCTGGTCTCTACTCTCCCACTCCCTGCACTTCTCCCAACATTCAGGAGCTGGCACACAGTCCCTGCCTTTTTTTTTGTTACTCATCTACTATTCCTTTAACTGCTTGCATCAAAATGTTAGCCTTTGCTTTCTGCTTATCCTCAGATGTCTGGACAAATGCTTTTTGTGTGATCTGTAGAAGCTGGGTTATTCCCTGCTCATGCCAATTTTCTGTCTTTTGTAATTTTCTCTTAATGTCTGGGGCTGAGTTGGTAACAAAACCTGTTAGTACCAATTGTTCCCCTGCTGGGGATTCTATGTCGAGACCCCCATATTGTATATATATTTGGTCCCAAAAATTGGTCTAACTGTTCGGCACATCCCTGGGGATCTTCTATCAGGGAGGTCAGTTCTTTCTTAAAGTTACACACTTCAGTACTGGTCAGGGGCACATTTACGAAACCGAGACCCTCTCTCATGGGAACTTCCCGCAGTGGTCTCATCCAATTGGTTTCTGGCTTATTAGGTCTGGGTTCCTGCTCCCTGGGAAATGAATCAAAGGGTTCTGCCCTTTCTTCCTGAAGAGTCTCACGCTGTTCTGAATTAAAGTTACCTCTCTCTCCTGCCAACAGAGGTGGTAATCGAGTGCTTTGTGAGCAAGTTATCATACCACTCCTGCTCTCTTCTCTAGTGGTGGGGGAGGTGGGGAAGGTGCAGAAGGGTAGGTCATAGGAGGGGAAGGAAAGATAGGAGCCGGCATAGGAGGAACATAGGGTGGAGGGAGGGAATGTAACACATCCCAACCCTGTGATTCAGGGACAAGAGGTTCCTCCTCTCTCTTATCCCTGGATTCTTTCTCATTCAAAACCAGCTGTTCAATGGATCCCTTGAGCCAGCAGGCTGCATATTCCCTGCTCTCAACATTGTCTGGCTGGTTTTGATAGAGCCATAAGTTCAAAGCTTCACACATCCATTCATCCTCGGATCCGAATTTTGGCCAGTACACGGAGCTCCCTTTAACCGGGTATCCCACCCATTCATTACAACAATATCTGACCGTCGTCAGTTTGTCTTTACCGCGGGTCTTTCCTGTGCCCCACTCAGATAACATCATCCCAAGCGGGCTGTACGTAGCTATCTGGTGGTCACGTCCTGTGTCAGGACTCTCATCTCTACTGCCCGCTATTCCCATACTTAGGAACAAGTAAAATACTCTTACCGAGTTCTGGCAGTACTGCTCTAGCGCGCGTCCTTCCGCCGTTTGTTCTCAATGCCTCTTCTCGGATATCACTCGCTTCTTCCACTGACCAGCCACCCGTCGCCCGTGAGTCCAGCTGAATCAGCCGGGGTGCACCTACTCTCGTCGTCGGGGTACTCTGTCAGTGGAGGGAGTGTGATCCCGGACGAGCCCCCATTTGTTAGGAATTAAAGTACCTTTAAAGAAATTGCTCGAGACAAAAATTGAGAACAAAGAACATTTATTACTACAACAATGCAAAGTTGGGTGCTTCCCCTTACCCTGGGAATACACACACATACTGGGGCTCACCCAACTTTTATACAGTCAATTTCAGTATCAGAATGCCCTCCCCCTTACATTCTTCTGCCCCCTGAATGGGTTTGGCATAGGTAATTCTTCCTGCCTACGTGCAGTTTCAGTACACTTGGAGGACCAGGGGGGGTATCCTGTCGGTGTCCCTTCATGTCATTGTCCTTATTCACACCTTCCTGATTCTCTGGGCTACAGTCTCTTGATATGCAGAGTTGACTCATTCTATCTAGGGTTGGCTAATTTCATATGTATAAATCTGTGTATGGTTAGCTAATTAGAAATGTATGACTTGGTACTTCTGTCCAGGGCTAGGAGACCCTTATCTGATCCAGACTACCTCAACTTCCTACATTCTATTGTACCTTACCATTCCTTATCTTAGTCCTATGGTCTTGTCACAAAGGATAGAAGATTCTTATGTTAATCGTGCTGACTCTGCTTTCCTGCATCCTAAGCCCCAAACTTATCCTGTTTGAACTGGTTTCAGCCATTTTACTGATGAACTTTAGTTTATTCCATGTTCATAATTTTAGGTCAATTTTCCCATCCAAATACAGGCAAAAAGGTCCAGTGGGCATGAATGAGTTGGGCCAAATGGCTGGTTTCCATTGTTGTACAAGTGATATTAGCAGACAAATAATCAAAGCTTGTTTCTTAATTCCTCTGCTCTGTCTTTATTTCACTTGGGGCATTAACCCATTTAGTTTAAAAAGGGAGATGACTTCAACAGATGGGACGCAATCAGAAGAATATTTTCAATGTCCATCCTCTACTCTCCAGTCACCACTCAGTACTGTGAAAACAAATACAGTCATGTTTTATTATTTGGGTTTATTGTTAAACCGTTTTTTATTGATCGACACCTGAGGAGGTTAATTATTCTGAGAATAATTTATATCTTACCCTATAAAAAAAACACTGCCTGCAGTATAATTAAATAGTTGGCCACTGTTTGGTGCCTTACAGTAAAAGTGTTGTAAAAAATTATGTTTGGTGGAATTTGCACGTACCATGTAGAAGTAGACATTTACATAGCAACAGGAACAAGGCACCACAAGTGTATTGGGGCTGTTAACACTGGTTACTGCTGTGATGTAATGGATCTATTTCTGGGAGTGAAGTTTGCAGCTGGTATGAATTTCTTCTACAGATTTATACGATTATTATTTATTTTTAAATTCACCTTTTGTTATTTCAGAACCACCCAATTATCTCGCTTAGCGTCAAAGAGCTGAGATCTGCTGACGTTTTGTACGCTGAACTGGACAATCAGTGAACAAAATGAACAGCAGACATGAGGTGGATGAGTGGGCTTCATTTGCATGAGTGGGAACAGTACAAAGCTGCTGGTCTCCCGCCTCGTCAGATCCAGCTTGTTTTGGGTGGTAAAAGATTATCTAATCCTGGGGCAAGTAGAAACTGCTCATTACAAGCAAGATATTCATTAGCTACAGAATGATGAGTTTATTGTCATGCATCTGAGTACAATGTACATATGCACCGAAATATATTCTTGCTGCAACCAAGCAGAAAAAAAACTACAATAGTATAATTTGAACATAGAACAGGACAGCACAGGAACAGACCCATCAACCCATGCGCTTGTGCCAAGCAAGATATCAAAATCAAACAAAAAATTTGCTTTAGGGCAGCACGGTTGACTTAGCGATTAGCGCAATGCCTTTACAGCACCGGAAATTGGGACCGGACTGGGGTTCGAATCACGCACTGTCTGTAAGGAGTTGGTACGCTCTCCCCGTGTCTACGTGGGTTTTCCATGGTGGCTCCAGTTTCCTCCTACTGTTCAAAACATACTAGGGGTGTAGGTTAATGGGGTGTAAATTGGACAGCACCGACTCGAGGGTCAAAATGACCTGTTACCATGCTGTATGGCTAAATTTTAAAAACCCGATCGATATCCCTCCATCTCCTTAAAATTCATGATGATTACATTAAATTAGACTGGAACCTGATAATAAATATAAAGGTTAGACAGATAAATAAGTGTTCACAATTACAGATAATACAAGAAAATTGGTGTTTCAATAAGCAGACAGATCTTTATTTGGTGCCAGAATAGTTCATGATTTGGCTAGTAAGGGGAGGTTCAAGAGCCTGATACCTGTTGGAAAAAAATTATTTTTGAACTTAGAAGTGTCGGTCTTCAGGCTTCTATACTTTTTTTCCTGAAGGTAGCAGCAATAAGTTGTGACCAGGGTGATGGAGACCCTTTATGATTTTGGCTGCCTTTTTGAAGCAGCGTCTCACAAAGATATCTTCAATGAATGGAAAGTTGCACTGGATGGGAGTTTGTGCTGTAAAGGCAAAAGCTGAAATAATTGGTATATAGTACGGGAGTAGTTAGCAATCAACCTCTCCAGCCTCTCCATGATTCAATACTTGAATACAAAGCCCATATATCTGCCTCATGCTCTGTGCTCACTTTGTTCATTGGTCATCTAGCTCAGAATACAAAACGTTAGAAGCTTTCAAGTTAGCTCTACTTGTTTGACATCAACCAGGATAACTGTTAGGCTGTGAAATAATGAACCATGTTAATGTATATGAAAACAAATAAGTTATGATAAATCTGAAAGAAATTCACACCAGCTGAAAATGCTGTCACTCCCAGAAATAGATTGCTTACACTCACAGCCAATTTACTCATGGTCTCAGCTCCACTTTCCTGACATTTTCCCACAACTGACACCCCTTTGGTTCAAACACTGCCTGATTGAGTTATAACTCATTTAAATGACTGATACTTTGCACTGCTTAACTTGACCTTTCTCTTTTACACTATACCTTATATTCTTTGTTTTATACATACATACATACATTCATATATACAGCATGGAAACAGGCCATTTCGGCCCACAAGTCCATGCTGTCTAATTTATACCCAATTAACCTACACCCCCAGTACGTTTCAAATGATGGGAGGAAACCAGAGCCCCATGGGGAAAATTCACGCAGACCTGGGGAGAATGTACAAGTTCCTTACAGACAGCGCAGGATTCGGACCCCAGTCCCAATCACTGGCACTGTAAAGGCGCCATGCTAACCGCTATGCCAACTGTGCCACCCAAGATACCATATAAAGATTACACTTTAGAAACAGGCCAACTTGGCCCCTCTCTAGTCCATGCCAAACACTTTCTCCCACCTAATGCCACTGACCTACACTCAGCCCATAACCCTCCATTCCTTTCCTGTCCATAGATATATCCAGCTTCTACTTAAATGCAAATATTGAGCCTACCCCATCTGGAAGCTCGTTCCACACACCCACCACTCTGAGTAAAGAAGTCCCGCCTCGTGTTTCCTCTAAACTTTTGTCCCCAAACTCTCAGCTCACGTCCTCTCATTTGTATCTCCCTCTTTTTTAAAGAAAAAAAAGCCTCTCCACGTCAACTCTATTTGTAGCCCTAATAATTTTAAATACCCCAATCAAATCCTACGCTCCAAAGAATAAAAACTTAACTTATTTAACCTTTCCCTACAACTTAGACCCTGTAACCCAAAAACATTCTAATAAATCTTCTCTGCACCCTCTCCAATTTGTTGATATATTTCCTATACTTTGGTGACCAAATTTATATGATACCATATTTTGTAATTTTGTTTTTATTTTTGCATTACTTGTTGACTTGCCTGAATAGCATGTAAAACAAAGTTTTTCACTGTATCTTGATCCATGTGAAAATAAAAATTCAACTAAATTCAAACTGCAGAGCTTTCTGAGGTGTCAAGAACTCTACTTCAAATGGGTGGCCCTTATTCTGAAAGACTTGCTTGTTCTAGGATCACCATGAAGGGAAGCAGCCACCAGCAGCCACCATATCAGGCCCCCTCAGAATCATGTACATTTCTCATTCTTCCAAATGCCAGTCAATATATAGGCCACATCCCTAATTTTTCCGCAAAATGCTGCTTCCACATCCCAGTAAGGAATCCAGTGCATTACATTCAAAGAGCTGCAAATGTTGGAAATGTTCCCATCAGCAAGAATATTCACCAGCAGGAGATCATACAATAGCAGATTCTTTCCCAGTCTTTGGAATGAGTGTCAGTAGTAAAATAATGTTGCCTTTGATCTGTTCCAATTGATCTCACCATGGAACTTTGCACTTTGTACCGTGATTTTATTGATGTACTGTATATGGGTTGACGAGATGAGTTTCATTCAAAACAAATTTTCTCAATATACCTCGGCGCATGAGATGATAACATAAACAGAGGCTGAAAGCCCTTTGTCAGATCTTTTCTATGGCTCTATTATTCTTTCAATCAGTGTGTTTGTTCCTAATCTCTGGGGTGACTAGTAAACACACCAAAATGCTGGGGGAACTTGGCCGGTCCTTTTTAGTATCAGTAGGAGACAAAGATATACTGCTGATGTTTCAGGCCTGAGCCCTTCTTCAAGGAAAAATCAGAAAATGTAGAAGCAGGATATATATATGAAATTCTCAGAATTCAAACAATGGGGGAGGAATCCAGATCAACAAAAGGTGTTAATTGAATATATAAAGGAACTATGTAGAATTTATCAGGTCTGTGGATGGGGAAGAAGGGGGTGTTTTTTTTAAAAATGAAAGCCAAAGAAGTCAATATTAATGTCATCTGGTTGGAGGGCTCCTAGTCAGAAGGTGAGGTGTTGTTCCTCCAATTTACAGGTGGTCTCAGTCTGGCAGTACACGAGACCATGGACCAACATGTCAGCAAGGGAATGGGATGTAGAATTAAATTGGGTGGCCCCTGGAAGATCCACGCTATTGTGATCAACAAAGTGATCTCTCAGTCTGAATCCAGTCTCTCCGACGTAGAGAAGACCACGTTCTCTTTATTTCCTCATGTTCTTTTTGCCAAGTACTTTAAAACTGTGAATCCTACCAACTACAACAGGGCTGATGAAATGCTGTGTAATTATGACAACAGCAAATACCAGAGGCCATTATTATAAGCTGAATGAAGGGAAGGTCAGAGGAGATGTCAGAGATCTAGAGAGTGGTGGATACTTTGAATGCACTGCCAGGGATGATGGTGGAGGCTGTAAGAAAAATAGGTTATGTGTGTGACATGCGTGGAAAAAATTAGATTGTTGTGGAGTAGGTTTCCATAGGTCAGGACAACATTGTGAGCTGAAGGGTCTGTACTGTTCTATATATCTGAATTACTTTTGAGAATCAAGAGATTTTCAAATTTCACATTTATTGTCAGAGTATATACATGGCATCACATACAATCCTGAGATTCTTTATTTTGCAGGTAAGATAGAATTACCACCTCTTGGTAGTCAAAAATAAACTGTACTCAATGTGCACATTTAAACAATGAAAATAAACTGACTGAAATACAGAGAGGAAAAATACAAACAATGAAGTGTAAAAGTAAGAGACCTTAAATGAGTCCCTGATTGTTGTTGAGGAGTCTGATGGTGGAGGGGTAGCAGCTGTTCCTGAACCTGGTGGTGCGAGTTTTGTGGCACCGATACCTCTTTCTTGTTGGAAGCAGTGAGAACAGAGTGTATGCTGGGTGATGTGGATCCTTGATGATTGTTGCTGCCCTCTAATGGCAGCATTCTCCGAAAATTTCCTTAAGGGTGGGTGGTTGCCTGTGCTGTCCTGGGCTGTGTCCACTACCTTCTGCAGGGCTTTACTCTTGGGGGTACGGGTGTTCCCATACCAGACCATGGTGTAGCTGCTCAACACACTTTTCACCACACCTCTATAAAAATCTGCCAGGGTTTCTGATGTCATACCAAACTTCCGCAAACTCCTGAGGAAGTAGAGACATTGACGGGTTTTCTTCATGATTCCATTAGTGTGTTGGGTCCAGGAAAGATCCTCCAAGACAGTGACTCCTGAGAACTTAAATTTGCTCACCCCCTCCATCTCTGATTCCCTCA
Source organism: Narcine bancroftii (assembly GCF_036971445.1). Taxonomy (NCBI): domain Eukaryota; kingdom Metazoa; phylum Chordata; class Chondrichthyes; order Torpediniformes; family Narcinidae; genus Narcine; species Narcine bancroftii. Next base: position 357,101,346 of record NC_091471.1, on the reverse strand, counting down.
ATGATCATTGGATTGTATATATCTGGTTTTCCCTTTTTGAAGTCAACAATCACTTTAGGTGACATTGAGTGAGAGGTTATTGTTGGTGCACCATTCAGCCAAGTTTTCAATCTCCTTCCTGCATGCTGCCCATTACTTCTTCTTACACAACCCACTCCCATGGCATTGACAGGATATTTGTAGATGGTGGTGTGGTCCTACCAAGTCACATAGTCATAGAGGTAAAGCAAGTAGAGCAGGTGGCTAAGAACACAGCCCTGAGGTGCTCCAGTACTGATGTTGTAGAAATGCTCAGACCACACTGATTGTGGTCTGAAGGTGAGGAAATAAAGGATTCAATTACACAGAGATGTTGAGTCCTTGGACTGCAGATCTAGTGAGATAAAATCAAATTCACAGCTGAGGAATTTAAACTCATTTAATTAAAAAATATAATTAAAAATTATATTCGTTTAATTAGATATGGAGTAAAAAGATGGCATAAAACTAAATGTGGTCATGAAATGACTGGACTTGTTAAAATTCCAAAGGATTAACGAAAGCTCTTGATGAAAGGAAAATTGTCCTCATCTAATCTGATCTACAAACTCATCCAGGTTTACAGCCACAATTATTTTAATCCAGGTCAAGGACAATCAAAGATGTCCCACACGTTTGGCTTTGTTTTGAATGAAAGAAAGAAAAACCAAAATAAACATGCAGATACTGGAATCTGAAATATACAGGCAGTCCCTGTGTTATGAACAACTTGTACTTATGAACAGGCAGTTCCCCAACTTGCATATCACGTGATGCTACCACAAGCACCTGTTCCGACTTATGGATAGGCCCAGGAAAGAGAACTTGTTCGTAACCAGAGACTGCCTGTAAATGGAAAATACTGGAAATACTCAGCAGTTCTGGATGTTTCAGTGGACAGAGAAACTGAATTAGTCAAGTCAAATTTATTGTCACGTCATTGCACAAGTGCAACCTGATGAAACAGTGTTCTCTGGCCCTCGTCGACGGACAACCAGCCATAACACACATATTGACAAACAATACATATGCAGGACGAGTATTCATAAATAAACCTCAGATGTTTAGTGTGAACAGTTTCTTTGCTTGTTCAGCATTGCCACTGCCCATTTCAACCATAATACTCAGCCTCATTGTGCAGGCTCTGATACTCCTGTATCACTTTCCCGACAGGAGGAGCTGAAAGATGCTATGTGCAGGATGGAAGAGGTTCTCAATGATTTTTGCAAGCCCTCTTCAGTCAACAATCCTGGTCGATCACAACGATGGGGAGAAGGGAGACTCCAGTGATCATCCTTGCCATTCTTATGGTACTGTGGATTGATCTTCGATCCATTTCTATGCACCAACTATACCACTCTGTGATACTCTCGATAGAGCTCCTATAGAAGATTGACATGATGGTGGGTGGTAGCCTGGCCTGGTTCAGACTTCTCAGGAAGTGCAGTCGCTGTTGCACTTTCCTGACAAGTGAGGGGATGTTGTGTTTCATGCTGAGGACCCTTCATCAGAATTGGGAAAGTAAGTTGCAGAGAATTCTTGGGAAGGATGGCTTGGGCGAGAGTTTCACAGTTTACAGAGCCATATGGTTAATAGTTTGATGACAGAGAGGGAAAGTAAATAGAGACAATTGATTTTTTTGGGAGATTCCTGAATAATCTGAAATAAAAGCAGAAATTGCAGAAAACACAGCTGGAAGGGGAATTAGAATTATTGTCCTGTTTTTAACATTTTTTAGACAGTGTATTCTGGGTTTTTTCAGTCCTAACTTTGAGAAACATTCCCTGCATTTCCCCATTTGCTCTTTTCCTGATCATTTTAACACTTCTTGCCCCAAGGCTGAGGTGATGCAGTGGAAGTGACAGCAGAAACCAATGAACAAACTACATAAAAGAGTCAAAACCGAACTATTAGTGAGTGTGCCTTCCAAGCACTTCAATTTCCTTCACTGGTATCTCTTTCTGGTTGTCCGAGGAAGCCAGCTTATCCTTGCACGACCACTTGTTGCCAAGAAAAAGGTTAGACGGTTTTCAGGATTTTTGTAATGTGTTGATTCAGTTTTCAAGCAATATACTGGAAAATCTTTTAATAACTCTGTGGCGGAGGGATGAGGTTAAGTCTTAGCCAATCACTTCAGATTTAAAATCATGTTTATTGGAGATCAAAGCAAAGGCAGAATCACCCAAACAGCAGCTTTCTATCCCTGCTGATGCTGTCAATCTGATTTATTTTTAAAAATCCATTGGGAATGATCAGGCAGCAAATTTAGGTTTCAGATGACTGTTCTCGGCTGTTTGAGTTGTCACATTGATATATGACAGAATCTCAGGCTATCATTTAAATTAGAAACTAATGATTGCTACTGGGTACCTAAAATGCTCTACCTAATTACTTTGGTAACACTTTCCACAATAAACTAATAAAAATGGTATTCTCAACCTTCCTCTATTTGTTTTTCTTTATTTGAGCATGGAAAAAAATTCTTTCAGAAATCCATTGGTTCATTTTCTTCGGCAAGAGTGCCAATAGAAACAACTATTTCAAAATAGTGACCGCATTCCTCACTTTACGTGGGCAGATCATTGAGGAAGGAACAAGATGGATGAAGTCACTCAACAATTTTGCTTCCTAGTCCAGGATCAGCATACTAAAAGGAAACGTTCCGAAAGATGGAAGACCAAGACTTAATTTACTTTGAATGTGTTCCTATAATCTTGGTGAAATCAATTCATCTTTCTTGATGTTTAAGAAATGTGGATGCTTTTACAACTAAGCAGTAGATGAATGACCACCAGTTTATCCAAAGAAAATACAATAATAACCCAGTTAGAGTTGGGAAGCGTGGAGCGGGAATAATTTTTTGTATGAACTGCAACCGAACAATCTCTGTGGCATTCACTCGAGAATCAAGATCACTCCAACCTCACTCATTGATCAATTCACAGTTAATATTTCCCTCTGTGCATGGCTGACCCCCAAGTTCATTATTAACTCACTTAATGTGGATGCACCTTGCACTAACCATCCTGAAACAAAAGAGGAAAGCAAGAATTCTGGTGCATCTGAACATTGTGCAATATCATAATACTCAAATTCAGAAGTCATCTGTCAACCTATCCCTGCCACATAACATTACTGCCCTGAAAATCAAGATCCAAATGAAATCAGTTACTGTATATTTTGGCATATAAGTTGAGTCTTGAAACGCTCAAAAATCTCTCCAAAAAATGGGGGTCGATTCATACACCAGATATAATTTTGAGACCTTAATTTCAACTCAAAACACCGCTGGACACCAATTTGGTATATAAGTTGGCCCTTGAAAACTGATTCGGTGTGTGTCGAACCTTGAAAACCAAAAAAAACTACAACAAATTTTCATGCTACATTATGTTAGAATGAAATTATTATTGAAAAGAAAATTTAGAATCCTTCAAAATCTCTCTCACTATCATCGTCTGAGGCAAAGATGGCGGCCAGCACTTCCATACCCTCACTGTTTAAACAGTCATCATGAAGAGACAACTTCAGCTTCGTCGTCAGTTTCCCACAATAAATCATCTTCCATACCATCAATTGCATAAGAGATACCAGACTTTTAAAACAATTTTATTAGTCCCTACTTTCACTTTATCCCATGCAAAGTCACGTGATACAGCATGCATTGCCCCACCTTTTGTGAGTGATTTTTCTGCACTCATTGTCCATTCTTCACGCACATGGTTATTGAATGACTTGTTCAAGCAGAAATCGAGAAGTTGCACTAGAGATGTCAAACCATCCAGGATAACTCCCATGTAAGTATTATTTCATGCTAATCTACTTAGTGTTCTCAGTTAAGTGGCTACAAAACATATCCCAGACCAACAAACTGCATTGCTTGCGTAAACCGCCTGTTCCGTACATTCTCTATCCATAGTTTTACAACATTTTCATCCATCCATCTTTTTTCATGAAGATGTACAAAAATACCTGCTGGGAATTTTATTTTAGGTTTAAGTTTGCTTTTGAAGATTACCATGGGTCTTAACTTTGCCCCGTAGGCCATGCACGATCATTTTTTTTTTCTTTTTCTTTGGTTTGGCTTTGCGGACGAAGATTTATGGAGGGGTATGTCCACGTCTGCTGCAGGCTCATTGGTGACTGACAAGTCCAATGCGGGACAGGCAGGCATGGTTGCAGTGGCTGCAAGGGAAAATTGGTGGGTTGGGGTTGGGTGTTGGGTTTTTCCTCCTTTGTCTTTTGTCAGTGAGGTGGGCTCTGTGGTCTTCTTCAAAGGAGGTTGCTGCCCGTCGAACTGTGAGGTGACAAGATGCATGGTTGGAGGCGATATCAACCCACTGGCGGTGGTCAATTTGGCAGGCACCAAGAGATTTCTTTAAGCAGTCCTTGTACCTCTTCTTTGGTGCACCTCTGTCTCGGTGGCCAGTGGAGAGCTCGCCATAGAACACAATCTTGGGAAGGCGACATGACCCACCCAGCGCAGTTGGGTCTTCAGCAGCATGGATTCGATGCTTGCGGACTCTGCCAGCTCGAGTACTTCAATGTTGGTGATGAAGTCATTCCAATGAATGTTGAGGATGGAGCGGAGACAGCACTGATGGAAGCATTCTAGGAGCCGTAGGTGATGCCGGTAGAGGATCCATGATTCAGAGCCAAACAGGAGCGTGGGTATGACAACGGCTCTGTACATGCTGATCTTTGTGTGTTTTTTCAGGTGGTTGTTTTTCCAGACTCTCTTGTGTAGTCTTCCAAAGGTGCTATTTGACTTGGCGAGTCTGTTGTCTATCTCTTTGTCAATCCTTGCATCAGATGAAATGGTGCAGCCGAGGTAGGTAAACTGGTTGACCGTTTTGAGTTCTGTGTGCCCGATGGAGATGTGGTGGGGGGCTGGTGATCATGGTGGGGAGCTGGCTGATGGAGGACCTCAGTTTTCTTCAGGCTGACTTCCAGGCCAAACATTTTGGCAGTTTCCGCAAAACAGGACGTCATGCACTGGAGATCTGGCTCTGAATGGGCAACTAAAGCAGCATCGTCTGCAAAGAGTAGTTTACGGACAAGTTGCTCTTGTGTCTTGGTGTGAGCTTTAGGCACCTCAGATTGAAGAGACTGCCATCCGTGCGGTACCAGATGTAAACACTGTCTTCATTGTTGAGGTCTTTCATGGCTGGGCTTCTCCTCCAGGAAAAACAAGTACTGGTTTGACAAAAACAACCAGGAAATCCAGGAGCTGCTGGCAAAGAAGCGAGCTGCCCACCAGGCTCACCTTGCAAAGCCTTCCTGGCCAGAGAAAAAATGAGCCTTCCATCTCGCATGCAGCCACCTTCAGCGCAAACTCCAGGAGATCCAAAATGAGTGGTGGACTAGCCTCGCCAAATGAACCCAGCTTAGCACCGACTTTGGCGACTTCAGGGGTTTTTACGAGGCTCTAAAGGCTGTGTACAGCCCCTCACCCCAAGTCCAAAGCCCGCTGCGCAGCTCAGACGGCAAAGTCCTCCTCAACGACAAGATCTCCATCCTCAATCAATGGTCAGAACACTTCCAATCCCTTTTCAGTGCCAACCGCTCAGTCCAAGATTCCGCCCAGCTCCAGCTCCCTCAACAACCCTTGAGTCTAGAGCTGGATGAGGTCCTTACCCGGGAAGAGACATATAAGGCAATTGAACCACTGAAAAGTGGCAAAGCAGCAGGTATGGATGGAATCGAATCCCACCAGAGGTCTGGAAGGCTGGCGGCAAAGCTCTGCATACCAACTGCATGAGTTTTTCATGCTCTGCTGGGACCAAGGAAAGCTGCCTCAGGACCTTCGTGATGCCATCATCATCACCCTGTACACAAACAAAGGCGAGAAATCAGACTGCTCAAACTACAGGGGAATCACGCTGCTTCCCATTGCAGGCAAAATCTTCGCTAGGATTCTCCTTAATAGACTAATACCTAGTGTCGCCAAAAATGTCCTCCCAGAATCACAGTGTGGCTTTCGTGCAAACAAAGGAACTACTAACATGGTCTTTGCCCTCAGACAGCTCCAAGAAAAGTGCAAACAAAGGACTCTTCATCATCTTTGTTGACCTCACCAAAGCCTTCGACACCGTGAGCAGGAAAGGGCTTTGGCAAATACTAGAGCGCTTTGGATGCCCCCCCAAGTTCCTCAACATGGTTATCCAACTGCACGAAAACCAACAAGGTCAGGTCAGATACAGCAATGAGCTCTCCAAACCCTTCTCCATTGACAACGGCGTGAAGCAAGGCTGCGTCCTCGCACCAACCCTCTTTACTATCTTCTTCAGCATGATGCTGAAACAAGCCACACACGATAATACCACGGTGGCCTTTACTTCTGGTCTGCACAGTTTTCACACCTTGACATTCCACTGTTCAATTGCCTATCATGTCGAAATTCATGGAGGATTCGTCCATGTTTCCAATATTTGTCAATGCAAAGTGGTGTTTCTGCTGGTTATGTATAATAAACTTTTGAAAAATTACAACTTTATGGTCAAGATCTTTAGCTAGTTTCTGAGCAATTTTTGTTTTTTGTCATAATACCAGATTTTACTGTTCATGAAACTGTTGCACCAGCCTATTGTATACTGAGTTTTGGATGCGACTTTGCCCACTTCAGTGCAAATGTTCTTATTTTATTTTGGATGTCTATATAGCAATCTTGCTTTTGTTCACGTACCCATTCTGCAACTTGATTTTCCAACTCTGGCCAATGAGCGATTCCTTTTTTCAAAGAACATTGTCTTTGTGATATGTCTCTTCTTTCTTCCTCTAATCTCTTACTAACTCACATTTTCAGAAGACATTTATGAGAAAATTCATCCTGTTTCTTGTATGTCAGTATGACCTTTTGCTCTCTGAACTGAGTCTACCAGGCTGCAGAGATTATTCTCTTCATACGCTTTAGAATAAAGGACAACCTAAGTAAGGCATTTCAAGGTACCGGAGAAGTACTAATGGTGGGATAGGCTAAATTTTACAGCATTGAAGCCAAATCAGTCGCAGTAGGTAGAGCGCTCTGCCAAAACATGCACTCTGCTCGAAACTCACACAAGTGAGTCCAGAAGGAATAACGTGCTCTTAGAATCTCATTGGACATGTCTAACAGAATCACAAAACCATGACCACTCAAAATGGGGGAGGAGAATGTGGGGGCACTCAGCACCTCATGGGAGGCCACGCACAGTGGAAGAGACAACCAATGTGGATTGAAAACAAATCAAGATGATAAAGGAGGAGGAGGGAGGAAGGGGGAGGAAATCAGTTAGGAAACTGCAAAGCTATTCAGAGTACTTTTTCCAGAAAATGTCAATCAATGTTGGGAATGCATTATTGATTTCAAAAACTGCTGGCCAAGATAAATAGTTTCAAGGATTTAAAAATGCATCTCAAGATTGCATTAGAAGTATACAGGATTGCATTAGAAGTTGTAAATGTAAGCAAGTTATAAGATTATAAGAAACTATTTTAATGCTCCATTAAAAGCATTTAATTCAGAAATTCTAAAAGTTCAAAAACTATTATAGTTATCGAGTCATACAGCTTGGAAACAGGCCATTCAGCCCAACTAAAGAACTGGCCAAAATGCCCCACTTACACTTGTCCCACCTGCCTCTAAACTGATCCTAGTCATCTACCCATCTCAATGTTTCTTAAACATTGCAATAATACCTGCCTTAACTACCTCCTCTGGCACCCACCACCCTTTCTCCTACTTCAGTATTGCAAATAACAGAAGTGAGCATACAGTCAAATTTTTGATCTAATTACACTGGACAACATTTTTTTTTCCAAAAAGTTTCCTTCCTGAAAAAAAAATTGGGGTTTATTATAGACAGCTTCAAGTTGAACACAAAGATAATTTCAGATTTGTTGCATCTCATAGGAAGTTGGAGAAACATTAAATTAACCTTTATTAAATTTAACGTTTAATCACATAATGATGTTGAGCCAATCTCTCTGGTTGACTGCACATGTTGCACAACAAATGTGAGAAGACTGGGATTTGAGCCTTAAGGGTATACTTGCCATAAATGTAACAGAACATATTACAGCTGTTGCGACATTGACAAGGCATCTCTGCTGTATTGAATCTTCCTAAAGACGATAAAGGCTATTGTTAAGTACACTCACTATGCTATTGACTGAAGAGCATGTGCATCAATATGTGTTCAATCTATACCAATTTAATGCACAGCATGTATATATGTGAGCTCCTTTTACAGCCTGTCTGCATCTATCCTAACTAAGCATGCCCAGGCCTAAGACAACATTTGCATAGCACCTGAACTGAGTTCATGCCCAATTCAATTTGTACATCCTGAGAATTTTTTTATTGAGGAACCATGGTCCTTGGGAATTAGATTGGACCATTTATTATTTTCTTTCTAGATGCTGAAAAGGAAATTACCACAAAAACTGGTGTTTAAGTCAACTATTAAGGCATTTTTGAAAGGATCATCAAGATTCAGGGGTGGAAGAGTGAAGGGAAGATACCTTGAACACCAATTTAACATGCACCAATATGTTGTATAATATTTTGCTTGGTAGAGTGTAATTCTTAGTTTTCAAGTTGGTCTTTGTTAAGGTCAGTATTTTTTAAATATTTTACACCAATATCCAACAAAAAAATAGTGAAAAGTGTTTCTAAATTTAAATTTTTAATTTTTGTTAAAATCTAGACATACAGCTTGGTTACAGGCCATTTTATCCCTCAAGTCCATGCCGCCCAATTTACACCCAATTAACCTACACCCCCAGTACATTTCAAATGGCAGGAGGAAACCAGAGACCCCAAGGAAAATCCGCGCAGTCACTGGGAGAATGTACAAACTTCTTACAGACAGCGCAGGATTGGAACCCCAGTCCCAATCGCTAGCGCTGTGAAGACGTTGTGCTAACTGCCAATTAACTTTTTTGATGTTAACTTTTAACATTTCTGCTAAAATTTAGAAGAGAAAACTAAATGTATTTAATGTTTATTAAGCCCAAAAAGGTTTTCTAAAATTGGTTCCCAAAAGTGGGAAAAAAGGAGAACTAATTTTAATGGTTGCTCATGCTATAATTAAACAAGAACAGGTGAAATATCTCCGTTCAAAAAGTTGATATCAGCTCTTCTTGACAGAAATTGGTTGATTTGCAAGGTGGATGAGTTCATGTTTGAACATTCATTTCTGAATGCTGCAATTATTTTCACAGGTTGCCTTGATGTGATGGCTCCAGGAGAGATGTATAGAATCCCAGGAACTTGAAGGTACTAACCTTCTCCACCTCTGACCCATTAATGCGGACAGGAGCATGGTGCCTCAGCCTTCCCTTCCTGAAATGAACAATAAGCACCCTGGTGACAATGAGAGCAAGATCATTATTCTGGCACCACCCAACTAGTTTCTCGATCTCCATGCTGCATTCTGCCACATAATTTCTGGCTTTTCGCTGACAACATTGGCGTGAGAGTCGAAATGGGTTATGCCTTCATGGGTGTACAAGAAATAGATCAGAGGACAAAGCACACAGATGGGAGATGAGAAACTGCAGAACTGTTTTTAAAAAATCTGGTTCACCAATGTTCTGTTGTGAAGTAAGTGTTCACTTTTTCTCCACACTGGTCTGAATGATACTCTAAAAGCACACATTTGGCTGACCTCTGAAATGGTCTGGCAAGCTACTTGATTCAGGGGATAAGCAATAAATACTAGCCTTGAATATTTTTCAGTACCTTGATGAAAGGGGCCAAGCTGAAACGTTAGTTAAGCATTCTTATCTTTGCTATATAAAGTACACAGTTTAACCTGCTGAGTTTCTCCAGCATTGTGTTTTACAATAAATCCTAGCCTTGCCAGCAATGCCAGATCACTGACCAATACTAAAACCTTTCTCATGGTCCCCAGCCAAGCCACAACTCCTTTATTAGGTTAATCTGACCTGCTGAGTTTTTCCAGCATTTGGTGATTTTATCTTCATCAGATCCAAATATTCCAGGCAGAACTATTTACAAAGTTAATTAAAAACATGACAGGAAATATTTGGCTAAACTAATGGAGCACAAAGGTCAACAAGAATGAGTTTCATCCAAAAGTCCTTCTGGTAAAATTAGCTTAGCTTTCCTTTCAGAAAAGCAGTGGTGTCAGTGAAAGTTAATGGGTGCCTGACATTTCTTCCAGTAAAGGTTAAACATCCTAGGACTCCGAGGACCGCTGTCAACTCTAATAAACAGAAGTGACTGCACTCCTACCGACCTGCAGAGAAACAACAAACTATTCAGATCAGAATCACAGTGGGGGGAATGCAAGAGGGCAAAGTTGAAATCACAAGCCATTGTGAGAAAGCCCGTGGTTTCTATTTAAAGGGAAAACGAACTTCCTGTGACTTTCATCATATCCCAAAGCACTTTACATCCAATAACAATGATTTCATATGCAATTGCTGATACCATCCAAGAAATGCACCAATCGGTTTACACACAACCTCCATCACCAGCAATGTGATTGCAAACAGATTAGTCAAGTTGATTACAGGCTTTCCAACTCCTCTTCAAAATATTGCTGAGGAATCAACTTGAATCAGCTATTAAGGCATCAGGCTTTGAAAGGGGATCCCAAAAATTATACAGCAAATGCTGGAACCTGGAGCAAAAAGCAAACTGCTGATAGAACTCAGTGGATCGAGCAGCAACATCTGTCAAGGCAAAGGAATGCTTGAAATTTCAGGTTTTGCTCAAAATGCCATCTATTTCTTTCCTCCACAGATGCTGCTCGGCCCTCTGAGTTTTTCCAGCATTTTGGTTATTTGCTCCAGCTGTATTCATGGTCTCTGGAACATCAGCCCAAGAGCTCGCAACTCAAGCTCAAGCATACCATCAATAAACCAGAGTGAATGTACAGGAAGGTGGGAAGGTGGGAATGTACATGGAAGTACAGGAAGGTGGGAAATCAAAAGTTCACGTGTATTCGGAAATGCAGTAAAATCCCTGCTATCCAGAATTCAAGCAACCAGCAACCCACAAAAGAAAACAAAAAAGATGAAATAAATAAATAAATAAATACATTTAAAATAAAGAAGAGTAAATAAAATTTTAAATTAAAGTTTAAAGTGTAAATGTTCTCCAAAGCAATGCACAAACCCTTGGTGAAGTTGGGAGCAAATATTTAGCCAGTGGAGCGCCCCGGTCGTACCCAGCCCGCAGCAGCTGTTTGAATAAAGTTATGTTTGAATAAATGGCGTCACCCTGGATGAAGAGCTGGTTGATGTCATTCACCATTGGGGCAACTCTCCCAAAGTGTCTCCCTATCCATGCCTAATAAGAGTCTTTATCTTTATTAGTATTATATGTTAGTAAGGCTTTACCTATAAACCCAGGGGAGGGAGGGTTAATTATGATGGCGTCATGGTTAGCCTGGCAGTCACCAATGCTGTTACAGCACCAGCGACCAGGGTTCAATTTTAAATTTAAGTCTTGTAAATTACAGGATTTACTGATTAAAGTGAACTTTACATCATTAAACCCTACAATACTCTTTTTTTTTCAAATTGCTTTACATTTTGCACTGTCTTTTGTCTTTTAAATTGTTTATTCTTAATGCAGCTGGATTAGGCATTGTAAAAGAGTGTCTCAGGCAACAGGAAAATTCACATTACTGGCACTCACAATCCCGTCGGCGTGGGTATTGGGGGTTTCGCTATATTTTGAAATATGCCAGTGGAGAATGTGGTCACCTCTTGGAGCAGTGCAGTGTCCAAGGAACTGTTTTGTATAAACAGTTTCTGTGTGGCTTCACATGGTGGGTTTGAGAAGAGCAGGTCAGTTCACACTTAAGTCTACACTTTTTGTACTAACTGCAATTATGAATATTTATCTATTCTTTTATTTAAAATTTTTAAATTTAGGCATACAGTATAGTAGCAGGCCACTTCATCCCACTAGTCCGTGCAACCCAATTTATACCCCATTAATTTTTTTTTGAATGGTGGGAGGAAACTGGAGACCCCAGAGAAAACCCACACAGACACAGGGAGAATATACAAACAGTCAGCATGGGATTCGATCCCAGGCCCGGTCCTGATTGCTGGCGCTGTAAAGACTTCTAAGCCGACCTATATTATATATAAAACATGCACACACATACATATATACATATATGCATATATATATATATATATATATATATACATATACATATGTATATACACACATATATGCATATATATATATATACACACATATATATGTGTGTGTGTGTATATACATACATATATATATAAACACACACACACATATATATACACACATATATATATATACATGTGTGTGTATTATATATATATACACACACACATAAACAAGCACACACATGTAAACACAAACATATACATATAAAAAGCACACATAGGTATATATGAACACACACATGTATATTAACCACATACACACACACACATATATATATAAACACACAGACATAAACACACATGCATATACATATAATCACACATAACCGCACACAATCTCATACATGCATATAAACACACAGACATATATAAACAGACACATACATATATATAAATGCACATACATATATACAAACACACACACACATATATATATATATATATAACACACACACACACACACACACACACACACACAGAATGCGCATATTTTGTTCAATCACACATAGAAATTGATGTTAACCTGTTATTTAGAAGGTTTAGCTGGAGCAACAACTATGTTGGCCAGAATATTTCTGAACAATGGGAACATGTGCATACTCAATGTGTACACAGGATCGTGCAACAACATCATCTTCCACGGTGAGCAAGCTTACTGCTCTCACTGTCTGAATTCAGAGATAACACTTGGTTCATTTGGCAGAATATCATAAGTTTACTGGTGCTTAAAATGAAGAAATTCTGACAAAAAATATTGCATGTTGTCTTGGGTAAACTTATACCTCTCATTTTGTTCATTTTAGATTGGTCACAGTGTTTGAGCTACCGAAAGAAAATAGACACACACACCGAGAGCAGTTCAGTTTATACAAATGTTTATTACTAATTCAAAAGCTGATTTCACACTACAATATGCAAGCCCTTCCCAACTATACTTATCAACGCTTGGACTGGTCCCAACTGCCGAAGCGAGGCAACAACTGCACACTTGTAGTAGGTTGTCAGGGCGCTGGTAGCAGCTTCTCCACCTCCCCCGACCGGGACGTTGCTCGGACTCTGGCTGTTCTTCCTTCTTGACAAGGGGTGTTCCCACCCCTCGGAGAGTCTAAACTTCAGCAGCAGGACCACAGACTTTTATACCCCAAAAACAATTAATCATGCACCCACTCCCTCTAACATTTGTCAGTCAAAATCAAAGCTGAGCATACTATTCTACAATTTAGAAGATTAATTATTATGGAGCAGGATGCTATGATATCCTGGTTTATCTCGTAGATACAAGGACTCATTAAAACTTCTTGAGCAAGACAGGTTGTGACCAATACGTCAATTTCAGAGTGTCGTATTTGACAACTGCTTTCCCTGGGCCTCACGGTGGAATTCCATTTCAAAGTGTATCTTCAGATAAGTCCCCATGGCTGAGTTTAATTACATCTGCTAGTTCTGAAAGTAAGGTGACCTGTGTGTGGACCCAGTGTCGTCAGTTCCACATAAGCAAAAAGCATCTGAGTACATGGTTTTAATCCTCCATTACATTCCACCCCTTGGTCACAATCTGTCATTTGCGAGGCCTAACCAGTATTTGAGTACAGAGGGAGCGAAAAAAGAGAAATCAAAACAACAATTACAAAGATAAGCAATGACGCGAGCAACCAACGGAGGATAGTGTGGCCCACTCCCCCAAATGTAGCAGTTAGCCATGAGAAAGGATTCCAACCAAGGCTCAAATTATCCTTGTTGGCCACAATACCCAGATACTGGAGCTCACGAACAGATTTTGAAACATGCTGAACAATAACATATTTATATAAGCTGCACTTGAGGCTGGTGACCGAGGACTTCCTTGGTGTAATGCATCGGACCGTGTTTCCCACGGGGAACTCCCTTGGAACGTCCTCGACATTACAAATCCAATTGCTGGCATCAAAGCAGCTGTTAAGCCAGATCACCAGGAGTGTAAAATGGAGAACCTGGAACAAAGAAGCCTGACACATGTCACTCACGATACCATAAGCGTTCAGTGTTTAAACAGACTAAATCATCCTGTCCCTCAATAGCTACCCATCGAGTGTTACCCTGGGCAGGTGTCACTATTTCCCCTTTTACAGGAGGGCCACTACCTGGTGGTGCCACCCATACATTTTGTCCAACATTCTCTAGTTCGGGGATGGGGGGCAATGACTGTTATTCCTCTGGAATAGGCTGTAATTCAGGAGCGTGAAGAAGTCGGTGGAAAGGTGTACCTCCTTTTAAAGGGCGATGATTCAAATTGTCGACTGCCTGCTGCAGCACATGGCACCATCCCTTCTGGGTCCCCAGTGATGTTAACAAATGAATTTGTTCCTTCAGTAAGCCGTTCATTTGTTCAACTAACCCGGCAGCCTGCGGGTAATAAGGAATATGGTGGACCCATAAAATACCGTTGTCATTTGCCCAATCACAGATTGCTTTCCCGGAGAAGTGCGAGCCATTATCAGAGTGAATCTCCTCTGGAACATCATAACGATAAATCAAATGGTTTTGTCCTTGGATAGTGCTAGCTTGGTCAGCCGTCTTGGTGGGAAAAGTAAAAACCAGGCCCGAAAAGGTGTCAACCATTACTAGGACGTAATATTTACCCATGCAGTCTAGCATGGGGCCTATGTAATCAATTTGCCAGACCGCAGCTGAATGAGCACCCCGTTTTATTCGGCCATGCGGACCAGGTGGAACGGTATGGAACTTCACAAGCTGACATTCTGGGCATGTACATACGACCATACGGACATCATCCTTATGGATGGATAAAGCATGTGTATGGGACCACATAGCTGATCCCTTCTCCCCCAAATGACCACTCTGTTCATGTGCCCATCGAGCCAGGGGGACGGTATCAGCACAGCTGATAGTGGCAAGCTGATCTGCTACTGCATTATGTTGAGCCATGTTAGTCGCCATATTGGTATGGGCATCAACGTGATAAACGGTTATCTCACGATGGTGGGAAGCATCCCACAACAGCTGCCACAACTCTTTGCCCCATACTGGGCGGTCATGTATCATCCAGTTGTTCTTTTGCAAATCAGGCATCCATACCACAAGTCCATTAGCCAAAGCCCAGGAATCAGTAAACAGGCGAAGAGGGTGATCATGGGGATCTAGTGGTAAAGTGACTGCCTTCAACTCAGCATACTGACTGGAGCCACCATCCCCCTCCTCCGATAACTGAGTTCCTGACCTAGGATGGTAAGCCACCTGTTCGTGTATGCGGCCCACCCCTTCAGGCCCTCTGGTCGCACGACTCTGAATATACCACTTCCATTTAACAATAGAAGACTGCTGAGCCCGCCGGATCTTTAGATTAGCATCATTAGCCAGGACCCAATTCATTATAGGAAGTGCAGGTCGCAATTGAACATCTGCATCACCTGTCATTCTTTCAGTCTCTAGCAGGGCCCAGTAACAGGCTAGTAACTGTTGTTCAAAAACAGAATAACGAGTGGCAGCCTCAGGCATGGTACGTGACCAGAATCCCAGTGGGACTCGGCGACCCTCTTGTTTCTGCCAGAGGCTCCAGGAGGCCACATCATCAATATAATGGTGAATTGAGAGGGAAGGCGATACTGGAAGGTGGGTGAAGGTATACTGGCGCCCCTTCCAGGTAAAGGCGAACTGATCCTGTGAGTCCTCAGTTATAAGAATACTGAAGAAGGCGTTAGCGAGATCAATGACAGCACACCATGTTCCTGAGTTCCCAGTAGCAATGTTTTCAATAAGGGTGACAATGTCCGGAACTGCTGAAGCAAGTGGTGGGGCATGTTTGTTCAAAAAACGATAATCAACTGTCATTCTCCAGGAGCCGTCCGGCTTCTGGACCGGCCAAACAGGGCTATTAAAGGGCGACGTTGCGGGCCTCACTACCCCTTCTTCTTGCAGAGCATCGATGGTGGCAGTAATCTCTTCCTGCCCCCCAGGGAGATGATATTGTGGAATGCACACTGGTTTCATGGGGGCTGGCACCATCACAGGATCCCACTTAGCCTGACCCACTACTAGCTTTTTTGTAATAGTTCGAATTCCAAATTCAAATCCCCCTTGGCTAGTATTAAGGGCCATACCGGCCAACATATTAATACCCAGGATACACTCGTCAGTAGCAGCCACCAGGGCATGTAACCAGACAGGGGAAGGGGTATCACCCACCATGGCACAGACTTTTATTTCCTTTGCCAGGGTGACCGCTCCTCCCAACCCCTCTATTCGAAAGGCCGGTCCAGTCCAGAGGTCTGGATTACCAGGAATCACCGAGTGCTCTGCACCGGTGTCGACCAAAGCCAAGTATTGGCGATCATTACCCCCACCCCAGTGGATTGTTAACGGTATGTAGGGCCACGGATCCCCGTGTGTGCGCCGTGTCTCGATGGAGTAGACACGGGAATCCTGCCCACACCTTCAGGCTTCAGAAGGGTTCGGGGGCTTCCAGGACCACATGCTATAGTTATCTTTAAGAGCCTGTTTAACCCATTGTTTTACCTCATCATGAGTAACTGGAGCAGGAGAAGCCAGCTCGATAGAAGCAGCAGTGGGAGCAGAAAGCACAGCTGGGCCAGGACTCAGCAGCTGGGGATGATGTTCCCCTGCTTTTTGCCTAAATCGATCTCCAATGGCAGCCAGCTCTTTTACAGAGAAATCACTGATCATTGACTCCTTCCGACCCCTGTTCCCACTTTGGCTCACAGGGTCCTCCACCCAGTCTAGGGGAGGAGGTGGAGGCCATCCAACAGAGGGAGTAGGCCATAGAGCATAAGCAGGGGTTTGGGTATTTTCCCCTGGGTCCACATGGGAAACCGGGGTATCTATCCCTTCCATCTCTACCCTTACATCATCCCCCCTTCTGTCTGTTTGGGAAATCTGCTGCCTTATAGGGCGGGCATGAACAGCAGATGGAGAGGGTAGTATGTTAGACACATGCTGAGGAGTATCTGCATTATTACCATTGTCATTCCAGATATTCCCATCCCAATCCTCAATTACATCAGGATCGTCACCATTCCTTATCATGGCATGAATACGATATGGATCGGGTTCTACACCATGCCTTTCCTTATCTGCACAGAGCTGCTGCCGGAGTTTAATATTACGGCAAATCATTTGGACATGCTTATCTTCCCATTCTTTGGCTCTGTCCTGACTGGTACGAACAATCTCGCTCATCATGGAACAGCATTGTCGCAGGACTTCTAGCTCCTCCTCTAATTGCTTTCTTTTGCACTGAGATTCTACTTCTCTTTGAATTAATTCTGCTTCACGCTGAACGGAGTGGCGTAATGCTGTGGCCAGCAACCAAAAACCATTCGTCAGCATTCCCTTTTTATCAGGAAATTTACTTTCTCGAAGGAGAGTGGCAACCCGCTCTCCCAGAGGTGCACTTGATGAGTCTAACTTCTCATCCCAACTAATGGGTGGTCCCAACAAAGACAGGGTATTGGCCAACATGCCAAACCCATCGTCTTTGGAAGTCCATCCAGGAATCAAGAACTGCTCAGGGCTCACCTCTTTCTTTCGGCGAAACATCTTGAGACCAACCCTGCTCGCTGCGCCAATTGTCTTGGGTAAACTTATACCTCTCATTTTGTTCATTTTAGATTGGTCACAGTGTTTGAGCTACCGAAAGAAAATAGACACACACACCGAGAGCAGTTCAGTTTATACAAATGTTTATTACTAATTCAAAAGCTGATTTCACACTACAATATGCAAGCCCTTCCCAACTATACTTATCAACGCTTGGACTGGTCCCAACTGCCGAAGCGAGGCAACAACTGCACACTTGTAGTAGGTTGTCAGGGCGCTGGTAGCAGCTTCTCCACCTCCCCCGACCGGGACGTTGCTCGGACTCTGGCTGTTCTTCCTTCTTGACAAGGGGTGTTCCCACCCCTCGGAGAGTCTAAACTTCAGCAGCAGGACCACAGACTTTTATACCCCAAAAACAATTAATCATGCACCCACTCCCTCTAACATTTGTCAGTCAAAATCAAAGCTGAGCATACTATTCTACAATTTAGAAGATTAATTATTATGGAGCAGGATGCTATGATATCCTGGTTTATCTCGTAGATACAAGGACTCATTAAAACTTCTTGAGCAAGACAGGTTGTGACCAATACGTCAATTTCAGAGTGTCGTATTTGACAACTGCTTTCCCTGGGCCTCACGGTGGAATTCCATTTCAAAGTGTATCTTCAGATAAGTCCCCATGGCTGAGTTTAATTACATCTGCTAGTTCTGAAAGTAAGGTGACCTGTGTGTGGACCCAGTGTCGTCAGTTCCACATAAGCAAAAAGCATCTGAGTACATGGTTTTAATCCTCCATTACACATGTAAGGCAGTAACTGTGGAGGGAGATCAACTAAAATTCAGGATAATTAACCCATCATCAGATATAATGAAAACTGGAAAGAATATGAGTCTTAGATTCCAGAGAAGAGGATAGGTGGAGAGAACAAAGGGAATGTTGAAGATGACATGGGGGGGCCAAGAGAGACTGAGCTGTGACAGTTTATTTATCACCAGAATATTCCTGGCATGTGTCAGAAAGAATCAGTAGAGAGACATGAGCCTGGAAATAGAAATGAATGTCATTATTTTGCATGAACATAAGCATTTATTCCACAACCCTGCTTTCACATCTTGGCAATTACAGTTGGCTATCTTATAAGCAGCAGGCACTGCTTCCTCAGGAATCCATTCCCAATGTTTCCTGTCCTGTTTTAATCAAAGCCAGGTGAAATTTGGATCATTCCAATGGAAAACCAAACATACAGCAGAACTGATATTACAGCACGCCTTAAAAATATGTCACTTGTGCAAATCTCAGTGGAGGGGAAGGCAAGCAGTCAACACAAATAATCTGGAGCATGGCACAGAAAGATGAGCAGATACAAGAGAGGATTTTTTTTGAGTGAGCTCACAAGGTGAAGATGAATTTGAGCATAAATCCTCAGGCTGACTTGGTGTCATACTTAACAATAACTCCTTCCATAATATTTTAACACCAGAAAAACCTCCAAAAGAGTGCCGTCAAAAAATGATCAGCTCTGAACCACATATGAGGATGGTGAAGCCACCAATTTGGTAAATGAGATAGACTTTAGGAGAAGCTTAGAGAGGGAGAGATGTGAAGAATATTCTTAAGCTTCAGATCTCAGGCACTGAAGGTATGTAAATTTGAGGATGTTTCAAAGGCCAAAATTATAAGAGCATTGATACCTTGGAAGTTCTGTGGGATTACTTAGTAGGAAAGGTTAAAAACCACAGAGGTATATCAAATGAAGGACATGAACTTTAAAAGAGAAAGCAGTGTTGAAGTGAGAGTTAGCGCAGCGGGTGAATGAATGAGGTTTGGTGCATTTTTGGATACAGGCAGATGCTTTAGATCTGCTTGAAGGTATTTGAGTAAAGTAAGTGCTGGAATCGTCAAGTTCAAAAATAGTGACAGCATGGATAAAAGTGTCAGCATCTGAAGAACTGAGATTTGGTATGAGTCAGAAGGAGGTGATTGAAACAAATAACCATCGAGATGGCACAGACAAGATATCGCCCCAACGAAGACTATGGTAGCTTAGTGCCGATGTATTACCACATCTAGCCTGATTTCCAGGCATGGGAATGGATCATCCTGTGCCAGGCTGTCTCTAACAAGGCCAACATCTATTATTTGTGATGAACTAACCTTGAAACATTCACGGTAACTCTTCTTTAACTACAGTAGACACACCAGAAGCATGAAGATGGAGGGAAGGTACACAGATCAGTGCAGTGGTCTGTCTCCCTCACTCTCTCCCAAATGCAGGACACGTCAGTGCTTTGGAATCAGAAAAGGTGGAATCTAAAGATAAGATTTTAAATTGAAAAATCCTTAACAGCAACTGAAGACGCACATTGCAAAATAAAGAAGTAAAATTTGGAAACCAAGGCTCAGCTGGGATTAGTTTTCCAAGAAATAAGTCTGGCAGACAATCCTGTTGAGTTTATGCTGGCATACTAATGTTTGCTTCCCTTGAATTAAGTTGTTTTGTCTATAAGAAATATTAATAATGATTGAGATTTGTTTTCTGTATAACAGGCAAGAGCAGTTCAACATATCAATTTCGGGTGCAAAAATACATACTTTGTACAGCAGACAGTGCAAGAGCAACAAATAAACAAGCAACAACTTAGGAAGTAGGTGTTTCAATAAAGCAATTCAGCATATAACCATAGATAAATGTACAAAAACATATCTTCTTTGGCTTGGCTTCGCGGACGAAGATTTATGGAGGGGTAAAGTCCACGTCATCTGCAGGCTCGTTGGTGGCTGACAAGTCCGATGCGGGACAGGCAGACACGGTTGCAGCGGTTGCAAGGGAAAATTGGTGGGTTGGGGTTGGGTTATTCCTCCTTTGTCTTTTGTCAGTGAGGTGGGCTCTGCGGCCTTCGCAGTGCATCGTCTTTTGCCAATAACATTAAACCTCTCCTTTCTAAGGTTTTTCAACTGAATGAAAATGTACAATAACTTGAACTGACTGTGTTGGTGATGTTGATCATTTAATGAGATTTTATCAGACTATTAATCAATAGTCAGTATGGAAGCATTATAATATTTTAGAACAGAATGATCTAGTTTTATCAATAGAGATAGATTTATTAAAGACAAAGGATACAGGAACTGCTTCAAAAGACAAATCAGTAATTAAATTTACTGTGCATTCAAAATCTAAAAGGAAAGGCATGGTGTTACTCAGTATCAACGTGAACTATTTATGTTTTGACCCAAATTACAATTTTTTTTAAAAAGCTTTTTTAATGGAGAGAGCACAGTTTCTATGACTGCCTAAAATTATTAATGTTTTACAATCTCTTTTCTCCATGAAAGGTTTCCTCAGGGGATTATTATCATACATTTCAAAATTGATATGCTTCTTCAAAAATGAGAATACTTGGAAATTCTGGCCCAACCCCGGAAACAGGCTTCGCTGGGCTTAATCCTGGCAGTGGTGGATTAAATATATTTAGCTATTTAGTATGGAGCTGCATCAGCCATTCAGAGATTGCATTTTATTATTTAAAGATCACACTAAGCCATCTACTTCAAGCATACATTTAATTTTCAATCACAAGGTACTCTATACAACTCATTTCTCTTAATGAAAGAGGGATTAGAGAATGTACTAAGAAATACAATGTGAGTGTCATAGAGTCAGAATTATACAGCATCGAAACAAGCCCTTTGGCCAGCTGAGAGAAACACAGTAGGCTGCAGACACTGTGATTGTAGTAAAAACACCGAAATGCTGGAGGAACTCAGCTGGTCTATTCAGCATCTATAGGAGACAAAGATATATTGCTAATGTTTCGGGCCTGAGCCCTTTTACAAGGAATCTGTATCATGTCACCTCCAGGGGAGAAAAAAAAAGACCTTGTCTATCCAATCTCTCCTAATAGCTCAATCCTTCCATTCTGGGTAAAATAGTTTGAATCTTTTCTACACCCTTGCTAACTTATCAGCGGGAACTCCACACAATTCTTCAAATTCAGCCTAACAAACACTTTATGCAGCTTTAACTCTTATATGTAATATCTTGTCTCATCACCGCCTGTATTCCAGATTTCAAGCAATGACATTCCGCAAAGGTCTCTCTGTTCAACATCACTTCCAGGCCCCTGGCTTTTACTGTGACCCGGCTTTACTTCCCAAAATGCATCACTTGGCACTGGCCAAAGTTAAATTTCACTGATGTTCCTTTGACTACAGGTACTTTCCCTGTTGATCTCTATCCTGCCACAGGCCTAGAGAACCTCCTTCACTGTCCAGAAAACCACCAATTTTGGTGTCATTTTCAAACTCTCATCATGCCTCTGCATCCTCAACCAAATGATTAACATATAATTATTTAGATCGTTAAAGTGAATCGGTCTGAAATGTTGGCTTTATTAGGCTGTACTCAATGACTAATGTTTTGAAATTACAATTTTGACAGCTATTTTGAAATACCATTCAGAAAGCAAGAAGAAAGATTGCAGTCCAGTAAGTGGATGAGACAAAATCCATTTGTTCTTTCTTTTATCGACATATTTCACATGGTTATGAGCATGTCTTGAAGTGTTTGTACATATTCCCTGGTGGTTCCACTCATTGGAAAGTGACCCCAACCTCTAGCACACTTTGATAAGCACTGTGTTCGTTTCCAACACTAATAGAACAGACTTCTTGTCTGCTCCTTTCTTGTTTTGTGGTTTATTCTTTGTTCTCAATTTGCATTTACGGGTAATTCAACTTTTACTAATTGTTGCTCTTGTACTTTATGCACCTCATTACCTGCAGCAGGTAAGAATTTTACTTATGTATTTGACAATAAAATTTCAATTCTCATCTCACATCATATCAACTAGAGCTGTGACCTGTAGGGCAATGGACAGAGTACTGGAAGGTGGGATTAAATCGAGAATCTCTTTCTCCATGGATACAGGATCATGGGCCAAATGCCTCCTTCAACCTCAGACTTTTCTTAATGTCCCCAAGCCAGTGGTTCTCAACCTTTTTCTTTCCACTCACATACCAATTTAAGTATTCCCTATGCCAAAGGTGCTCTGTGATTAGTAAAGGATTGCTTAAGATGGTAAGTGGACGGAAAGAAAAAGGTGTTTGAATCATACCCTATTTGACTCGTTATGTGCACGGTTTCATAACTCCAAAGGAAATGGGCCAATGACAATTTTTCTCAAGCAAAATATTTCAATAACAATTAGGCCTAGAGCAGTGATTCTCAACTTTCCCTTCCCATTCACATCCCACTTTAAGAAATCCCATACTAATCAGCGGGCACTGATGGCATAGGGATTACTTAAGGTGGTATGCCAGTGGAAAGAAAAAGTTTGAGAACCACTGCTCTAAGTATATAACATTATCTATACAGCTGAATTTATTCTTTTAATGTAATATCTGCTGAAAAAGATGTTCACAAGATTAATGCAAAAAAGTGATTCACTGCAACCATCACCACCTGCAGTGATCATTTTTATGTAGCCTCCTCTTTCCGTTTGATGGCTCACCACCCACTGAGTAAAGAAATTTCTCCTCAATTCCTCATCTCCTCATCTCAGTGCCTGTACATTCTCTGAGCCCACGTCTCCTCAGACTAGACCCAGCCCACCCAAGGGAAGTATCCTCACCAATGAAGCAGAATTTGGTACATTTCAATTAGATCTCCTCTGTATAAACTCCAGTAAATGCAGATTTAGTCATTCAACCTCTGCCCTTACAACAGTTCTATCATTCCAGAACTCACCTCACCCTCATTGCACTCCCCCTACAGCAAGCACTTTTTCAGAACTACAAAGACAAATAACTGCACGCAATACTCCAGGGATGGAACCACCAAGTTCCTGTACAATTGTAGTAAGTCATTCTTGCTCCTGTTTTGAAAACTTTTTGCAAACAAGGCCAATATTACATTTGCTTCTTAACTGCTTCCTATAGCAACATATTTGCTTACAGCAAGCAAATTATTTTTTTATTAAGACATACAGCATAGTTACAGGCCATTTTGGCCCATGAGCCTGTGCCACCCAATTGACCCAGAATCCCACCCCCCCCCCGTATATTTCAAATGGTGGGAGGCAACAGGAGCACTGGAGGAAGCCCACGCAAACACGGGATGAACGCACACACTCCTTACAGACAGCGTGGGATTCAAACCCTGGTCCCGATTGCTGGTGCTACTACAGCGTTATACTAACTGCTACACTAACCCTGCCACCCTGGAGATCTCCATGTCACAATTGCTTTGTCAGTCACCATATGTGCCAGATGACTGTGTGCAAGGAGGATGCACCTTTAGGTCTTGTAGGGTTGGAGAATTGGCAAACGTCTTCAGGAAAACTAAAATGTGCGAGGAGTTTGCATGAAATGCATCAGCTCTCTTTCAATACATGATTCTGAATTACAAAATTGTCCATTTTTGTAATTTATTTGCTGGTCTCTTGAATTGGTACTAGGACACAAAAAGAAAGCTTCTTATTTATCTAATGCGCTATTGATGATGTTTTATTTGCAACTAATTGTCAACAACTGTGCCTCCACATCACCTCCAGACACCCCTCCCACCACCACCACTACCAGTTACACCTGCTCTGAACTAGAAAGTTTTTTTGATTCACAACGCTGTTACAGAGCCAGCGACCTGGACTGAGGTTCAAATCCCGCACTGTCTGTAAGGAGTTTGTATGTACCTGGGGTGTAGGTCAATTGGGTGAAAATTGGCAGCACGGGCTCGTGGGCCGAAAGGGCCTGTTTCTGTGCTGTAAGTCAAAATTTAAAAATTTAAAGTTCATTATTGGCCATGTTTGTTTGAAAAAGGCTTTGAAATTTTTTGGGCGACATCTTGGGTAATGTCAAAGCAATGGAAATGGATCAAATTAATATTTTTTTAAAGTGCAAGTCTTGGACACAAAGGGCCAAATACTATGTTTCTTTACATATTAACATTGCCTTGGCTCTACTTCAGAACAGTCCCAAGTGCTCAACAGCCAATGAAGTACCTTTGCAGTATTAGCACTTTTATGCTAATTTATGCAACAAGTACTCCCTCCCTCCTCAGACAAATAGCTGCATAAAATTTACCTTTCAGTTTTGTCCAAAAAATAAATGTTAATCAGGACACCCAGGAGAGAGTCCAGATTTTTCTTTGAATCTTTTATGTCCATGAGGTCAGGGCTATTTTTGAAGAGTGGTGGGACTTTAAACTGGATTTGGGAGATGCAAGAATAAACAGGAGCCTTCTGTACACTTCTGACCATTGTGCCCTCTTCAAATATTCTGTCCCCAGTTCCAGCAAAACAGCTTCCATCATATACCACAGGATTAGGGCAGCCATAACCTCCCCTGACTGCGATGAAAGCAAAATGATTCAGGATATCGCTTGATGAATAACTCAGACTTTAATCTCAGCATGTGACAAAGAGAGGATGAGACCATATGGAAAGGGATCAATGTACTGTAGCCAATGCAAATACTGCTTGAATCCTTTCCTTTGATAGTATACATTGAACAATGAAAAGTTCTATGATTCAATGTTTTTTTTAAAACTAGTTTTCTTAATCTGCACGTGGGAATGCACAACCATGACCGACTGTGTGAAAGACCAATTCCTAGTTCCATGTACAAGAATGATGTATTCTTCCCCATAGTCCTCAGTAACAATAGTAATCCCAAATTGTATGTTGTTATAGGAAGCAATAAAAGGTTTCATGAAGCAGAATGCATTGATGGACTCATTCAGAGACTTTGTATAGACTCAATGGGCTTAACACCCTCCCACCTTAGATGCACTAAGTATGTCAGGTAGAGCAGCCTAGCAATGAGGCATCATCTACTTATAAGTCACATGATATCCCATTGGATCTTATTCAAACCTTGGACACACAGGCGCAGTAATCTGGAACAAAATACAATCTGCAGGAAGAACTCAGCAGGTCGCGCAACATCAGTGGGAGAGAAAGGATGGATCAGCTGCATCTTGCTGAGGGGTTCCAACCCAAAACATTTTTTCTCTCCCACTGATGCTGCATGGCTTGCTGAATTTCTCCAGCAGATTGATTTTTGCCCATTTTGCAAAAACGTTGGCTGGACTAGGAGATGGGAGAAATAATCTTTTAATCAAACAACTTCCAGAAAAACCTTCCAAAAAAAAAAGCGCCAAGCACTCAAAGGGTTACATTAATGAGTCTTTTCAAGAGGAACTTGCTGTCTCCTTGAAGAATATATCTCTAGAAAAATAGAAATGAAAGGTTCATTTGTCTTCCATGTAATTATTTGATTAAAGTTACTTTTTTAAAATAAATTCTGTTCTGCGAAGTCATGTGACATGCTGACATCAAAGAGAATTATTTACACTCAGTCATTCTATACAAAATTGGAACCAGAGCTTTGGTGCTCATGTTTTATGGTTGACTCACGCTGGCACATCTGTGCTCAGTTAGATAATCTCAGCAATTGCAGAATTCGGGGGCCCTTAAAGGGAATCTCAGCCCCATTAGAAAGTCAGAGGTTTGCTTCTACACCTCCAGGTACCAAACATTTCCCACAGTGCAGAGATTCGCAAACTTTCACTGATTGAATATGCTTTTCCTCAACCACCATCATACTCCACTCTAATTGTAAATATTTCATAAATCTGATTTATTTTGTTAAATTGCATCACCACCAACTTCTAACTTGATGGTGTCCTTCATCCGGGTAGGGTTCCTCCCAATTTGTAAGAGTGGGATGTAAAGAATGAAACTCCCCCCCCCCACCCCACCGAGAGACACCAAGCAATTTGTGTAAACCTAGCCTATCAGTGAATGATGAGAGAGTTTATTGTCAGAGACGTAAGCAGGATGTACAAATGCACTGAAATTCTACTTGCTTGTTGCAGCTGATCATAAATACATAAATAAAGAGTTACAAATTAAATTAACACACAAGAGAAAGAAAAGAAAATAAATAAAAAAGGATAAATAAATATTCTCAGTTGCAGATCCCTGTGCCCTAGGATTTCCAGGCGAGTGACCATTTAGTCCATATTAAGTGCTATTGCCTGAAGAAAGAGCACTGGTCAGGATAAAGGTTAAGAAGGTCAATAGAAGACACTTCCTCTGTGTGGATTAACACACCATGTTGGAGGACCTCAGCAGATTAGGCAAAATGTTGGCCATCTATTGCCATCCATGGATGCTGCCTGACCCATTGAGTTCCTCCAGCATTTTGCTTTGCTCCAGTTTTTCAGTATCTGCAGTCCCTTCTGTTTACCTCTCTGTGGATAGCAGCATGGGACCTTAACATCCACCCAAAGTACGGTTTTGAGAAGATCTAAATTTTACATTTTTAAAAATGTAGACATACAGCATGGTATCAGGCCATTTTGGCCCATGAGTCCATGCCACCCAATTTACACCCAATTTACCTACACCTCTGGAATGTTTTGAAAGGTGGGAGGAAACTGGAGTCCCCAGGAAAGCCCACGCAGATACAGGGAGAATGTACGAACTCTTTACAGACAGCGCGGGTTTCGAACCCCTGTCCTGATTACTGGCGCTGTAATGACATTGCGCCACAATGCCGCCCTAGAGGGCAGCAATTCAAACAATGTAATATTTACTAAGAGATGACCTCACATGTGACCTAAACCAAAAGGACAAGTGAATCTAGGAGGTCCAATGGATGAAATACATCCTGCCAAAGGAATAGCGACCGCATGGTATCAGATCAACACTGAGCTTGGGTGCAATTTACCCGCTTGACATAAGCTGCTAAAAATCTCTGTGGTGGATAATTTTTGAATAAACAAACTGGTGGATGAGATGTTGAAAGGCACCTGCATTTTATATGGCATGAGAAAGACGAGTGGGGAAAATAGACCAGGTTAAAATTTTGTCTGAATGGGGCCAAAGCATCTTGCTCAATTAGACCACTGCCAACTGATATAGATGCCCAATTTAAATGAGTTTTGGATGGGCTCAGGCTGGTTACAAGCTCTGCTTTTTACCCCTCCATCTCATACACCATCTGCAGCACATCATATCCCCCACATCGTGGGGCAAAATACTGCCCAATCATCTACTCTAAACATCAAGAATAACAACTGACTTTGGGTCCTCCGAGGTATATAGTGTGAGGCTGCAGGTCAGAAATAAGGAAGCAGTTACAAACAGGGGACAAATGGAATCCATAACGTGAACTAAATGTCTGTGTGGTTATTGGTAAAATTCATCTGGTTCTTTGAGGGTTGGAAACCTCCTATCTTAAACTAGCTTAACCTGAATGTTAACCTCTATCACTGAAACCCACTATATGTGACAATATACTTGAATTTGAGGTCCGTATCAACAAAGCTGACTGATGACAAGTCTTTCATGTTATCTTGCAAACCTTCCACTTGCATTGAAGTCAATTAATCAAACAAAGAGAATGATGCATGTTTCGAAGAGAGGCAAACCAAATGGCTTCATGTTATCTTGCAATTGTTTGAATGTGTGTGTGTGCCTTTCAGGTAATACAACTTCACCACAGCCTGATTTCTGTGGGGCAGGAATGATTACAAATATCTCTCAAAATGCCCAAACAATACAAGTGGCTAAGAAAAAGATGAGGATAGATAATTCATAGGGCCATGAATTATAAACCATTAGGAAGGTGTAAGGGAATCTGAGACCTTGGCAAAAATGACAAAATACACAGTAGCATAGCTGTTAGCTCAATGCAATGACAGGGCCAACAACATAGATTTAAATCTGCTACTGTCTGTAAGTTGTTCCTGTGTGTGTGTGTATTTCCTTCAGATTCTCTCGGTTTTCTCCCACATTCCAAAGATGTATGGGGTTTGCAGGTTAACTCTTCACATGGGTGTATTTGGGTGACACAGTCTCTGGAAAGACCCGTCACTGTACTAATTCCCTGAATGAAAATAAGTTCACCTTGATGAACTAAAGCAATTTGAGCTTCAAAAATAAAATCCTATTCTGCACATATCTTTGGCAATTGCATTCACAGAAATAAACTAATGATCAGCACTTGTATCATGAGTTCTAATTAAACATTAACTCTTCCTTTTTAAAGAGGTTGCTTGCCTTGTTTAGTGTTTTTAGCATTTTCTATTTTTATGTCACATTTACACTGTCTCCTTTTTGATCTTTGGGTGCCCAAAAAGTCAGTTGGAGCCAAAAAAAATCAATTAAACTCTTTCAAAACCTTAATGTCAAACTTTAACTGTTTTTTTTGTCCAGAGATGCTGCCTGATCTGTTGAGTGCTTGCAATGTTTGTGTTTTATTTTTACCATCTGCAAATTTGTTTTCCCAGAAAACTTTAGGAGGTTCAGAATACTTTTTCTCAGTAGATTAGCCAATAGTCAGACAGCGTAGATTTAAAGGAATAGGTGCAAGGATTACAGAGCACTGGGAGTCTGGCAGTGACTGGCTGAATGAGTATTACAGTCAGCTCCCTTCATCATATTAGGTTTTATGATAGAAATCTATCTCCCATTATAATCACTCAGACAGCATGCACACTATGTCACTTTAACTTGTTAAATGAAAAGTAGCGTTCTAAAGTAGCCGTTTATTAGAACTTTATGCATTAAGAACAATTAAACTATACTTAAAATAATTCATAAAATGGACCATAAAATGTCAATACGTTAATACTTTAAAAGAACATTCAAAGAGAACAATCCAAAAGAATTATCTGGACCATCTACATTTTGCTCACATACCAACAATACAAAAGCAAATTCAAACTAAATTGTTTATCTCAAACATGCTGAAAAAGACCTTGGCTTAAAAGCTGTTACTATGGAGACATGGAATTCATAAACAATATTCGTCAAAAATATGTTTGCAGGTCATTTTAAGTCATTTTAACCCTTAGAACAACTTCAAGCTGAACACAAAGATAATTTCAGATTTGCTGTATCATGTTGGAAAATGGAGAAACAATAAATGAACTTTTATTGTATTTAGCATGTTTATTTGCATAAAGATGCTGATACATTGCATTTGTTCAACTGACCTAAAAGTGTTTTGCCGCTGATTTCTGCTTGTTCTCTGGATCTAATGCCTCTCGGGTCAGTGTCCAACAATAGTCGACCAGTATTGATCGATTCTATTTGCCGATACCATTTTTCCATGGTCACAATTTCCTAGTGAAACATTTCACCATGTTCCAAGATCAGCAGGGAAGAAGTCCAAGTGCAAATGCAGAAATTGAATTTTCAATGGCACACTGCACTTCATTTTTTTTTGCATTTGAATCATGTTGTCAATCAACTGGATATAGTTCGGTGCTCTGTAGTTACTAAGAAAATTCTCAACAATATCTTTAAATGCCTTCCAGACTAAGCATGCCCAGGCCTAAGGCAAAATTTGCATAGCACCAGTATTGAATGCACGTCCAAGCATATTTGGACTGACCAAAACAGCTGTTTTGTGACCAAAATATTAGTAGACTATGACAGGAAATCAAAAATAGATTATATCTAAAAAATGGTACATGGGAAAATTCTAAGGTGATTTACATGATCAACAGCCCAAAATTCATAAAATGCACCAAAAAACATTCAGGAAGCAAAATCTTTGTTGTCTATTGTAATTAATGTACCAAAAATCCCTGCACAGCAATACGTGAGAATGATTGGCATAATATGCTTTGGAGATGTCGATTGTGGATGAAATATTCATAACACCAATTCCTGCCTCCATGGGAGTTTTTTTGTCTGCCTCAGGATCCTTTTCTGTGGCTCAGGGAGCGTGAGGAAAAAAAAGAAAACTGCTTAGTGTTGCAATAAATAGAGGCAGAGACATAGAGCAGGCAGGGTGAGTCTATTGGACAATTGCAAAACAGAATCGAGCAGTACGGAGAAAATAATTCTGGTATGGTTTATGGTAAGATGCCAGGCACAATGCTGATAGACGGAGATCAACACCTAGCAGTATAAAATGAGTGTCAGTATAAAAGCTATTTGGCTGTACCCAAAATGCTTGACTGGATGCGAGAGGCATGTGCCTCCTCACGTACTTCAGCAGGGAGCACCAAAAGAAAAAGGTAAGAGAATGAGTCAAAACGAGCTAAGAGAATCAAAACCAGCCCTGCACAAACTTTTTTAGGTTTCTTTTTCGATCCAACTATGAACAGCAGTAGGAATTTCACATATTTTCAAGCAATCATTCCTTACACAAGCAAAGTGCTATATATAGAGAAACTCAAAAGCTACAGACGCTAAAATATTGAGCAAAGAATTGCTGGAGGAACTCAATAAGTCAGACGGTATCCATGGGTGGAAATGATTGTCAACATTTCGAGTTGAAACCCTTTATCAAGACTAAGCCAGATAAGTCTTACTGAAAGGGGGAAAGAAGCTGGAAGAATAACTCAGAGGAGACAAGACTATAGGAAAGAAGCCAGGGGATGTGGAGCTAAATAAGAGAGACTGCAGATACTGGAAAACTGGAGAAGGGATACAACATGCTGGAGGAATGCAGCCAAGTCTAGCAGCATTCATGGAAGGCAAAAGTTAGTTAATGATTCAGGTCGAAAACCCTTCATCAGGAAAGTGGGTGGAGAGCCAGGTAAAGGGAGATTTCCATTCGGAAGGAGTGGGGAAAGAAAAATGAAAGAGAGAAAGAGAAAAATAGGTGCAAGAGTAGATAATGAAGAGATATATTGGAATCAGATAGGTGTGGGGGTTAACTAAAACTAGAAAAATCAATGTTCATGCCATTAGGTTTAAGGCTATTCAGGAAGAACATAAGCACCGACATGTCCATCCATGGCCTCATGAATCTTCATTTCCCACATATCTTCCCTAGCCCCCTCTGCAAATAAGCAGGATCCCCCTTGTCCTCACCTACCTCCCCACCAATCCAACAAATTTCCCTCACCTACAACATGATTCCACCACCAGAATCATCTTCTCCTCTCCTCTACACTCCACACCTTCCGTAGGGACCGCTCCCTCCATGACTCCCCCGTCCACGCTTCCCTTCCTACTAATTACCCCTCAGCACCTTTGTCCGTGACCACATCAAGTGCCACACTTGAGCCCACACCTCCTCCCTCACCATCATTCGGGCCCTCAAACAATCCTTCCAAGTGAATCTGTGGGAGGAATCTGTTGTTCCCGTAGAGGCCTTCTTTACATCGGAGAGACTAGACGCACTATAGGCGATCGCTTCGTTGTGCACCTTCTTTCTGTCCACATCAATGACAGAGATCTCCCTGTGGTCAACCATTTCATTCTGCACCCTTCTCCTGTGCCAATATGTAAGTGCTGCCCTAATCACAATGGAGAATCCTAAAAACTGAGCTGAATCTGACATGTCAAAAGCACAAGATTCACTCGTGCAAAATTATGTATTGCCATACATATCCACTAGCAACTCCAAGATGCAGTTCCACAATTAAAGTAGTAATGTTCAGTTGCATGAAACAGATAATTGCTGGACCATAGGAGTTTCAGGGGTCCTTATAGAGGGTTATAAAACCATAAAGGGCAGAGACAAGGTAAATAGTCATTCTCTTTTTTCCCCCAGAGTAGAGGAATCTGAATCTAGGGGGCATAGATTTAAAGTGAGATGGGAAATAGTTATCATAGATCTGAAGGGCAACTTAATTTTTTTTAAATTTAGACATACAGTAACAGGCTATTTTAGCCCTCGAGCCTGTGCCACCCAATTACACCAAATAAATCTACAACCTCCATACATTTTGAAGGGTGGGAGGAAACCAGAGCACAGGGAGAACATACAAATGCCTTACAGACAGTGCCGGTTTCGAACCCAGGTCACTGGCGTTTTAACAGCATTCTGCTAACCACTACACTAATTATGTCTCCCCTATGCTAATCATGCCTCCTTTCTACAAATAGAGCAGGGGAAGCGAACTTCTTAATTTAGACATACAGCACGGTAACAGGCCACTTCAGCTCACAAGTACGTACCGGCGGTGTGGGATAATTGGGCGGCATGGACTTGAGCTGAAATGGCTTGTTACCATGCTGTACGCCTAAATTAAAAATTAAAAGGTTAGCCACCCCTGACATAGAGGGTGGCGGAAATGTGGAATGACCTGCCAGCTGAAGTGGTAGAGACAGGGACAAATTTAAGACATGGACAGGGATTTGGGTCGAAATGCAGGCAAATGGGACAGTAGGCCGAAGGGCCTGCTTCCATGCTGTAGAACTCTATGATTCTAATTACTGATTGCTTCTGAAGTAGCTTTATAACTGACAGCTTGATCTGTGGCTGAAAGTTGTCCACGACACTGATTTTCTCATTAAATCCTCACAGCAACTTATAAAATGCAGCTGCTCTTGAAAAGCTATTGTTCTGAGAAGTCACATGATTTACAGTTGAGAGTGCATTAAATCTGGACTCACATTGAGTGTGCTCACCAGGAACGTTAGAGTAAACTGGAACTAATCCCTTGTAAACCACAATGAGCAGCCTTAACTGTTGTTCCCCCACATCCCCTCCCACTATAATCTTTTTAAAAAATATTCTTCAAATTGTTTTAACAAAATCAGAGACAGCGGAATATAGAATTAGTATGTAGGCATAATCTAAATCTAAATGTTACAGTTAGGTAGCTCAGGCCAGTGTGAAAGACTTGTTGAGATTAAAAGCTCCATAAAGCAGAGATTAAGGAGAGGGGTGGAGGTTCATCCAATATTTCAAAACTGAAATCAACAGACATTTTTTTAGCAATGGAATTATTTTTTACTGAACCAGATTGTGTTAATACTGATCAGTCATAATCTGAAATGTAAGATGGACTGGAGAAGGTTAAATAGCTTACACCTCCTGCTATGCTTCTCTGACACTAGATTAAGAACAGAAACCAATTACACTAGGGCAGTACTTCTCAGCCTATGGTCCACAGACCACTGGTGGTCCACAGGTTTGTCTTAGGTCACCCATGGCCATCCAACAAAAACAAGTATTTCTGATATAATAAACAAGCAATATGTAAAATTAGGTTGCGAGTTTGATGGTTAAAAAAAAACTGAAAATGATTAACAGACGAGGAGTGTTATCATATCTTGTAGTCACTGGAGAGTGGGGGGATGGGGGGAAAAAAAAATCGCATTGAAAAATGTTGAAAGGGCTGGAGAGGTTGGACATGGAGAACATCTTTCTAATAGTGGAAGAGTCTGCAACCAGATTATGGCGTTAGAATAGAGACAGTGGAATTTGTTACCATAGATGGCTCTGAAGGCCAAGTCATTGGAGAAGATTTAAAGTGGAGATTGGCAAGTTCTTGATTAGTAAAGGTGTCAAAGGTTATGGGGAGAAGGCATTGAGAAGAAAAATTCACCAGCCACAATATAATGGGCCAAATGCCCTAATTCTGCCCCTATCTCTTATGGAAAATATTCAAACAAATTTCCCACCAAAACAGAAGTCCCATCAGTGATCTGGGAAAGGGTTCAAGCTCACCAGCCCCTTCCATTCATTGGGTTTGTTATAGGTGGGTCCGTAGTAAAGAAAGGAATATTTAAGGTGGGTTTTGGGTGAAAAAGATTAAGGACAATATAAAATAGCACTGATTTTGTTTGAGAGGCATCTATTTAGACACTAAACTTAGAAAGGTGCAGTCCTAATGCTACGAAATGAAATGGGTGTAGATGGGGGAGAAGATTGACACTGAGGTAATGGACCAAAGGCCCCATTTCCATGCTGTCCAACTTATGAACTCTGAAAGGGAATGTGACATTTGAAGGAATTTGCTCAATCAGAACAACACAGATGGCAGCTGAATTGTTTCACAGAAACAATCCAGGCAGGAACATGTAGCTGGGCAGAACTACATGCCTTTGCACCAGAGATATGGTGTTGACTCAACAAGATCTATGGGGTGAATACTTCTGATCCAGTTTGGTGGGCCTTCTGTTGGGAAGGAGGTCAGCATACTTCAGTGATTAAATGCTCTTTCTCATTAGAAGACACAGGACCCAATCAAACAATTCCTGTTCACCTACGTTGCTGTTCTTCACTCAACTCACTGACAGTCTGAATCAAAATCCAAGCAGAACCATGTGGTGAAACATCCAAGTTAGACTCACTCTTCAGTAGTGGAGCAGCCTTCATAAAATAATGTTGATGCTGTCTCTCAGAAACAAAATTCTGCAAAAGTGATTGTGAGTAACAGCGTATTGGCACAAAACCGGCTCATTACTGAGTCGATCAATGTGAGGCCTGTGTTAAACATGGAATTATCTGTAATTAAATCAGTTCCCAATCAATGCTGGAAGGGAAATGCTGGCATGAGTAAGTGGCCAAATGGTTGCAATTTGCACTCATAACAAAGAGCTTATCAGTCAAAATCAAAAACCTGACCAAGTTCTAATAAATGGGATGTGGTTGATGAAATGGAATATAGTCACCTTACTTTCAGAATGAAAATGCCCATTGAGCCTTGACTACCATTCTCCAAATCAAGGTTGTTCTTCTTTCTCCACACCATTTATCAATCTGTACATTGAATACTAATAGGTAGCCAGAAACAAGGAATGCTTAGAGGAAATTGCAGAGGAATCTATTAGCAGTTAAAGGCCAGATCTGTTTGAAATATTACTGTGCACTAAATCACCGCAAAGGAATGATTTAAATCCACAGTCAAACATTTTTTTTTTTAAATGAGTTTTTTTCTGTGAATCCCCCCCCCCCCCTCTCAATAAAGAGTCAACTGTACAATGAGATAATAAAATCAATGCCAAGAGAATAAGTTATTGCCATTGATCTCCAGAGCGTTCACAGGATTAATTTAACAGTGTCAAATTTTGGAATACTGTAAACATTTTCATTTCAGTGAAATTACGTGGTCCTTGGGACTAATTGTTTTTGGTTTCCCCTATTTCTTTCGACGTGCTGACTCATTCACTCATTTCACCTGGAAGTCAAAGGGCAAGGTTGAGTGGGTTTAACTGGATATTAAACAAAACAGATCCCACTTCTTGCTTTTACAGTAATTATTAAAGCATTGGTTATCTAGAAATTGGTCACATTTGCATATTTTTTGCACATAGCTGGCAGATATAAGCGTAACAGATATTTCTGGAGATTGGCCCAGACACTTTTGGGCACAAGTTCTCATGTTTGCTTAGAATCAGGCACACGTAGTTACAACGCCTTGTGTTCAGTTTACCATCAGTAATTTGATGGGAAAGGCACAACTTTCAATTTGAGCGTTTCACTCACAGTGTCAAGAAAAGGCAAATTAGATAAGGTGTTTTACTCACATCCTTTGGCAAAAATACAGTTTAAAAAAAAATCCCGGTATCCGACACCTATGGGGATTGGTGGATGCCGGATAAGTGAATTTGCCAGTTGCTTGAGATTGCATGTTGGGGGCACCAAATGGGGGCACCAATTTTAAATTTATATATATTCTTACCTATTTATTTTGTTATTTTTTTGCTGGTTGCTTGAATTCTGGAAAATGGGTATTTTACTGTATTTTCTTTTGTCCACAAGCATCACTGACAATATTCACAAAATTTCTACATTAAGAACATCAGTGCAAAATGTGACTATAATTGCTCACTCAATGAAACCCTTGCTCACAGTGGGTTGGGCCCACGTTTGGCGCAGTTACTTTTGGGAAAATCCATCATTTCTGCCCACTCTCTCCCATAAACCCGCAGTTTTCACGCTTTCCCAACGCCACAAGGCCATGACAATCATGGAGAATTTTCTATAAAAGCAAAATATGTTGTCAACATGTCAGACAAAGCTTGTGGAAAGAGAAAAGAATTAAGTTTTAAATCAAAGACATATTAGCCACTTTCAGGTGCGTTCTCCGCCAAGAATGCGCCTGCAGAAGCGGATTCAGACCTGTGGGATGGTCGTTCAGGTGGTAAAGCTGAAAGTGCAGCGCTGGCCACCTGAAAGGGACAGCTGTATGGGAGGCACCAAGGAGCACACTCCAGCTCCTGTCCTTTTGGGATGTCAGGGTTGAGCGGCCAGCGCTGACGGTCCATGCCAGCCACCCATGCCCTAATGTCCCGCGCCAAGGGGCAGGGGCAGTGGGGAGCGGTCTGTCAGGCGCTTGCCAGCTGATTGTCATTCCCTTAGCAGCCACTTTCAGGCGGCTGCATTCAGGTGCCTGGGGGGACCTGAGTACTCCGGCTATTATCCCTCCCAAAGGAGGGTTACAATGTGCACCTCGCAAGTGCCTCCTGCGCTTTCAGGTATAAATGGGATGTTGAGTCAAGAGGT
This sequence comes from Narcine bancroftii, assembly GCF_036971445.1. Taxonomy (NCBI): domain Eukaryota; kingdom Metazoa; phylum Chordata; class Chondrichthyes; order Torpediniformes; family Narcinidae; genus Narcine; species Narcine bancroftii. The sequence continues at coordinate 357,064,385 of NC_091471.1, read as the reverse complement.
ATAATGTGCAGCTTTACTTCGGGGTATTTTGGCCACCTGAAAGTGCCTTTTATCAGAACTGAGAAAGAGAGGAAAATTAGTCTGTTTTTTTCCTTTCAGGGTGGGTGGGAAGGGATGGAAAGAACAAAGGAAATACCTCTGATAGGATGAGACCTGGGTCTCTGAGGTGATTCTTAGGTTTTTGGACACATAGAACCATAGAACAGTACAGCACAGAAACAGGCTCATTCAGCCCTTCTAGTCTGTGCCGAACAATTTTTTTTGCCTAGTCCCACTGACCTACACCCACTCCATTGCCCTCCATAGCCCTCCCATCCATGTACCTGTCCAAATTCTTCTTAAATGTTAATGAGCTAACAGCTCATTCCACACTCCCATCTCTCTTTGGAAAGAGGTTCCCCTAAACTTTTCCCCTTTCACTCTTAACCTATTTCCTCTGATTTGCATCTCACTTACCCTCAATGGAAAAAGCCCATCTACATTTACTCTGTCTATCCCCCACATAGTTTTAAATACCTGTCAAATCTTCCCTCCTTCTTCTATTCTCCAGGGAATAATATCCTAACCTGTGTAACCTTTCCCTGTAACTCAGTTCCTGAAGTCCATGCAACATCCTAGTAAATCTTCTCTGCACTCTTTCTATCTTACGGATATCTTTTCTGAAGTTTGGTGACCAAAGCTGCATACAATACTCTAAATTTGGCCTCACTAATGTCTTAAACAACTTTATCATAACATCACAACTCCTGTACTCAATATTTTGATTTATGAAGGCCAATATGTCAAAAGCTCTCTTTACAACCCTGTCCACCTCTGACGCCACTTTCAGGGAATTATGTATCTGTATTCCTAGGTCTCTCTGTTCTACCGCACTTCTCGGTGCCAGACCATTCACCATGTATGTCCTTTCTTTGTTTTTCCTTTCAAAAATGCATACTTCACATACAAGACCCAGGGGGCTTTTTGAAGAGATTTTTTAGGAAAAATGGGGGTTTTATATGCCGTCAAATACGTTAGTCACAGTGCCGAATCGAGGCCAGTGTATCTGGCCAGTAGATTTATGATTGCAGAAAGAGAGATGGAAAATAAATAAAAGGGCATATGAAAGTTGTGAAATACTGGGCAAAAATCACTTTGAGGCCAGAAACCAAAATAGAATACTTGAAATTTCTAAAGGAGCAGGAGAAGAAATTGAGTTAATATTACAAATACAAGTCCAAAAATTCAGATACCAGAAATATGGACCACCGAGAATCTGCACTTCTTGGAAACTCTCAAACTTTTTTAGTTTATTGGGCTTTTCTCTACATGCATGCATGAGTGAGGGCCATAGATGCAGAGTGGCATTTTTCTTTTTCTTTAAAAATAAAAATTGTTTTGATAAATGAAGCATGCTGCATTTGCCATTGAATAAACTATCAAAATGTACCTGTTCATCTTTTGTTTATTCCTCCTTAATTTAGAATTTTAAAAGTACTGCCCGAAAATCTGGAAAATCCAGACCAAACCAATCCCTGAGCAGTCCAGATTTTCGGCCTGCTACTGTAGATGACATTGCAGTTGAACTGAAGAGTTCTGATACTAACAAAGACAGCAATTTAGTTTTTATACTAACAGAGAAAGCAGGATTCATGAAGTTGCTGAATTTAGTATTGAGTCATGGCTGCAATATGACATGATGGTAAGTGAGGCATTAAATTTAAATTTACTTTTTAAAAAATGTAGACATACAGCCCCTTCAGCCCACGAGACCGTGCCATCTAATTTCACCCAATTGACCTACACCCCGGTACATTTTTTTTTAAACAGTGGGAGAAAACCGGAGCCCCCAAGGAATTCCCATGCAGACATGGGGAGATGATGCAAACTCCTTACAGACAGAATGGGATTTGAACCCCAGTCCCAATCGCTGTAACAGCATTGCACTAACCACTACACTAACCATGTCGCAGTGAAACCTCAAGCCTGTACTGGATTTTGTTGGAGCAGCGCAGAAAGACACAGACAGATCACAGTGCATGAGATGCAGAATTAAATCAACAACTGGATGCTTTGAGTTGCCTTTGTGGACTGAGTGCTGATGTTCCACAAAACAGTCAACCAATCTGCACTTGGTTCCTCCATTGTGGGGAAGACCAAAAATTAGACTGTGGGATAATTATGTCACAGTGAGCTGGATGTAATTCAGGGCGAAAACAACCCTAAGATAAATCGTAAGTATTCAGTTACAGGTATATCCCTCTCTATGATGGTAGAGGGTTCCTGAGAAACTGTTCAGAAACTGAAAATTTGTAAAGCAAAGACCCCTTGACCACTATTAAATTTTCTTCATAAAAGCGGACACAGGTTTCTTCGCATAAGCAAAGTTTTGTAAAGCGAGTATTTGTAAAGTATGGTTTACCTGTATTCTCGTGCAAAAGAAAGTGACTTAGCAATAGAACAGACAATAATGCTGTTGACAATTTTTAATTGTGATAGGGCACAGAGAGGGAAGGGTGAGATTCCCCTTATTTAGTTATACCCACTTCCACATGAGCCTTAAAGAGGTTGAACAAGGAGGTTGGCTAAATTCTGAAGCAGGTTGCAGCCGACACAAATTAAAGTCACAAGAAAAAATAAATTGGATTTTACTTTTTTTTAAAAACTTTATTCCACTTTGAAGGGTTAAAACATATGCGACCTTCAACATGGACGTCAGCTCCAATTACTGCAAGTAAAACAGAATGTGCTGAATGTTTAGGCAGCATTCTATGGAAACTATCATTCACTTTTCAAATCAATACATTTCCATCAAAAGCATAGAAATTTACAAGCTTGATAGTGTCATTGAGTCAAGCAGCAGGGGAACAGGGCATTTGGCCCACCATATCCATACTGACCAGTGGGCACTCTTTCGACATCAATCCCATCTTCCAGCATTTGGCCCCTAGCCTTCGAGGCCAATGTCATTCAAATGCTCATCTAGATGCCATTAGTAACCTGCTTCCATCACTCTCTCGGGCAGAGTATTGCGCAAACATACTATTCTCTGGGTGAAAAAGATCCCCCTCACATCACTTCTGCTCTCTATTTTAAATTCAACTCTGATTCAGGGAAAGGATTTTTCCAGTATATCCAATCTATTCCTACATCTCAGTCATGACCTTCTTAGCTTCCAGACCTAACTTCACCAGTCTTTCTTCATAACTACCCTAAGCAACATCCCGTGGAATCTCCTCTGTACTGTCTCCAACGCTAATATCTATAATTCCTATAATGTGGTGACCAGAAATGCACACGGTACAGTTGAGGTCTAACCAAGATATTCTGATATTGGAGCATAGGCTCCCTGCTCTTATACCCAATAGCTGACCAATTTAAGCCAATACCCCATCCGTGTCATCTACCTGTTCTGCCGCCTTCTGGATCTTTGTATTTACACACTAAAATCCCAATTTTTCTCAATGCTCCCAATTACTTTTCCACTCATGATGTATGGTCTAGCCTCATTTGTATTTCCAAAGTGCATCAACTCACAATTAACTGGATTTAACTCCATTTGCCATTTCTCAGCCCATTTCACCAACAAATCGATATTATCCTTTAGCCCAAGACTACCCTCCACACTGTCAACAAACTTAGTGTCAGGTACCACAAGATCATAAGATGTAGAAACAGGATAGGGCTATTCAACCAGTTAAGTCTGCTCTACCATTCAAATCATGGCTGATGAATTTTTCCTCTCAACCTCATTCACCTGCCTTTTCCCCATAACTATTGACATCCTTACTATCAACCTCTACTGTAAATATATCCAATGTCTTGACCTCTATAGCTCCCTGTGGTTACAAATTCCTTGGATTCATCACCCTCTAGCTGATAATACCTCCTATGTCCACATTCAAACTATATAAATATATTATAGAGAGCAGAATCCCAACAGCAATCCTTGTGAAACACCACAACTCACAGGCATTCTTCACAAAAAGACCCCTCTACCATCCACTCTCTTTCTCCTATTGCCAGACCAACGTTGTATCCAAACTACAGTTCAAGCTATCCTCTGATAGGGTGCAAGTCAGGCATGATTGGAAATCCCTGGATTGTTGTTACATTTTTTTTTAAACCAAATTTAATTAACTTATTCATCCATTTGGTTGACCGCACCAATTGAAATCTCTTTACTTAAGTGCACTGCAGATTTTTTAAAGACTTTTTTTTTTCCTGAGGTCTCATTTGAACCTCCAGAGATCTTGTTAATACTGAATAGCAAAGAATTTTGGATCTTTGCTCTGCTATAGTTTAATGTCCAGATATTAGTGGTGTGAATGCTTGAAGCATCAAATTTTCATTACCCTCAAATTCTATGTCTCTTATTACGAATGCAACTAGAATCAAAAATGGCAGGATACGTACCATGTGCACCTTATGCTCACTGATACGATTCCAATTTAGGGTTGGCTGACCTCCTTGCAGCTGATCCAGAAAAAACATGGATTAAATGCTTTGACTCTGAGAACTTGACTAATTGTCAACACCTGCACTGGGAAAAATATTTGTGCCCCACTTTGTAAGAGTGCTCCAGGAGATTTAATGTCAATAAAGTAGTAAAATTAAAGCCTTGCAAAATCTGCCTCTATGCAGCTGAAAGATAAACAGTCCTCCAGGGACCAATGAACATGAAAAAGCTCTTGGAGATCGGTCTTTTGAGACTGGAACTACAGCCATCTGTGCAATAGAACAGGGCTCTGCCACCATTACAATACTGCATTGCATGAAATGCATTTAACTTTCCCAACACTCTCACTGACCTGTATCCATTTCCACAAAATGAATGTAATAGCAAGAAAAGGCAGTCAGTCAGTGCTAAAATCACACAGACATGCTGGACGAACTCAGGTGGTCTTGTGGCGTCCATAAAGATATATTACCGACATTTTGAGCCTGAGCCCTTCTTCAAGAAATAAACAGAGAACAGAAAGGCACAAGTCAGTGCTGCTTTAAACTGTGTGAAACTTCATTAATAAGCTTCACTAATTAATTTAGACATTAGGCAGGCAAATGGATTTCACATTGTATCAGGTCCTGCAGCATTTAAATCCTCACTAAAGCATTTACGTTAATTGGTGGATCCTTCTGTCAAAACACCCATTCTCCTTGTCACCACAATTTTTCAGTTCTCCACCATTCACAATGATGAAAGGTGGTTAATCATTTCTCATCAATTGTGCAAGTTTTACAGTGTCTATCAGGGCGAGAATTTCCACCTTGCATTGATTGGAAATCCAAGAGCCACCATCAAACATCTTGGTGGAGAACCCTTCTGCTACATTGAAGTGTTTTCAAACCATTTGTATGATTTGATTCCCTAAAGAATGCAGATGCTAAATATTTGAAATAAAAACTGAAATTGCTGTAAGTTCTCAGCTGGTCAAGTAGCAGATGTGGAGGTCAAGGATTCAGATCATTGAATCTTGCTGGAAGAGGTAAATTATCAGTTTTAAATGAGCACACATACAGGGAGATGGGAGAGAGGAGGGAAGGACAAATGGGAAGGTCTAAGGTGGGGCAGAAAATGACTATTTAAATAACAAAAGGGTTAACTGTACAAGGCAATAGTAATGGAATGCGAAGAAGCAATATAAAGAGGAAGTATAAATGATGGAGCAGAACCATTACTGTAAAATCATTTTCATAATTCCTGTAAAATGGGGAAGTGGCCAAAACTGGAATTTGTTGAATTAATTCTGTAATTCTAAAAATGCCAATTGTAATGCAAGATAACATGCCGTTCATCGAGCTTTCATTGTTCCATTTTCTTGCACTAGGAATAATGCAGAAGGCGGAGGACAAAACAGTCAATATGGGAGGGGAATGGAAAATTAAAACCACAGAGCTGGTCGTTATAGGTCAGGCTTGCAGACTGAGTGGAGGTACTTCAAAATCCCAATCTACATCTGGTCCCTTCAAGGTACTGGTGATCACACTTCTTGGTATGAGAATAACATTGGCTGTTTTGCAGTCCATGCAAATAAAGTCAGGGAACTGAGATGCAAGCCTCTCTACCAAATCTACAACAGAATCACTATACTGTAGTTAAACTTCATATATGGGAACAAAGCATAAGTAGGAAAAGAAGTATTCTCAATCCATGGTTAATGAGATAAATTGTTTAGTCGACATATTTTAAATACCTTTTAGGATGCTACTGGAACTAGATTCATTATTGCAAAGAAGGACACACAGTCCACTGAGTGCGTACCAGCTCTTTATAAAGCAATCTGGTCAGTCCCATTCCCATCACTCTCCCCTGTAGGCCCACAAATGTATTTATATCATATATCTATGAAATTTCCATTTCACAAGATGAATGAACAGAAGTGGGCCATTTGGCCCATCAAGTCTGCTCTGTAACTCCTTCCTGAGCTAAACTGTTCTCACATCGAGTTCCAAGTTCCGGACTTGGATATCCTTTGATATCCTGACTAATTAGATGCCTATCAATCTCCTCCTTAAACTCCCCCAATGATCGGGCCTCCACAGCTGTAAGTGGCAACAAATTCCACAAATCCATGATCCTCTGGCTAAAGAAATTTCTCCTCATCTCTGTCTTAAATGGGTACTTTCTAATTCTCAGACTGTGCCATCTTGTCCTGGATTCACCCACCAAGGGAAATATCATATTCACATCTACTCTGTCCAATATTCAGCATTCAAAATATTTCTATGAGATCTCCTCTCGTTCTTCTATACTCCAATGAACACAGTCCAAGAACTGCTAAGCATTCCTCAAATGTTAGCCCTTGGATTCCAGTAATCATACTTGTAAACCTTCTCTGTACTTTCTACAACATCATTACAGCCCTTCAAAGATAAGGGGCCCAAAACTGCACACAGTTCTCCAAATGAGGTCTCACCAGTGCCCTGTAGAGCCTCATCAACACCTCTTTACCCATGCACTATTCCTCTTGATATGAATGCCAACATAGCGTTTGCTTCCTTTATCGGCAATCCAACCTGGTGGTTAACCTTTAGGTTATCCTGCACAAGGACTCCCAGGTCCCTTTGCACCTGAATTTTGAATTTTCTCCCCATCCAAATAATAATCTGCCTGTTTATTTCCTCTTCCAAAATGTCCATCCGTGTATTTCTCAACATTATATCTCATCTGCCATTTCTTTGCCCACTCTCCTAAACTGTCCAAGTCTCTGCAACCTTTCTGTTTCTTCAACACTTCCTACTCCACCATCTATCTTGGTGTCATCCCCTTTATATTCAGGTGTCCATCAAGAAGCCTCTAATTTTACTATTGCATTTGCATTGCAAATTTCTCTGTTGATATTCAAAGCTGTATAAATCTGAAACTCCACTTGTCCCTGCACATCTTTTGAAACCATGCCATTAATTCTGAATTTTCTCCCCTCATTCCGTTTTCAAAATATAACACCTTACATAATGATCATACAAACTTTGACCTGCCACATGTCTACCTTTGTCCTTCTGCAGTCAATTGGTCTCACTGTTTGCCATAGCATCAAGTTGGGTATTATTGGCAAATCCTGAAAATTTACTCTGTTTTTCAATTCCCAAGTAATATAAGAAATGGTTCTGGCACTGACCCTCTATCCGCTTTCAGTCTGGAAAACATCCATTTGCCATGTCTCGCTGATTTTTCTCCTTCAGCCACTTCCTTACAATCCTCTCTGATGCTGAGACTTCAATCCCTTGAGCATATGTCTTTGGTGTGGTACTTTTACAAAAGGATCTTCAAAATCCATATGCATTCCTTTCATTAACCTTCTCCTTGAGCATATCCTGCCCATAAGTTATCACCCATCCATTAACGACCATATCTACTTCTGTTGATAAGTTGGCAAGATTCTCTTCCTTAGAAAGAACCACACAGAGTACTCAGTAAGTATTTTAACCTTGACTTGTACGTCTAAGCATATACCTTCTAAGTATATAATACCTACTTAGGGGCACGTCTGATCTTTTACCACTCTCAGGCTAATCTCCAGATTCAAGAACAGTTTATTTTCAACAGACTCTTGAAACTCACCTTCATATACTTATCATAGACTGTTCCCACTGCACAAAAGGACCATCACCTCTTTTGCAAGTCACTAGGATTGCTGTGAATATTCATCATCTATTTATTGTCTCCTTTCAATTACAATATAACTCCAATTATTCAAAATCGGATTCTCCGAAATCCTCATTTATCCGAAAACATTTTCAGAGCCAAACTGACCGGGAAAATCGGGCTCCTGATGACGGCAACAGCGGGGACCTTGGGCTCCCGGCATGGGCGGGGCCTTGGTGGGTGGTGTTGATGATTGGCATGGCCAGCATTTTTTTTGGTGATAATTAAACATTATTTTAATGCCTTGTTGTTTAAACACTGCTACAAGTTGCTAATGGGCTGTTTTTCTCTGAAAAAAATTTATCAAGGACACGGAGTAACCATGTGTAAACCACCTCCTAATTGACACCCACCCACCATGCTAAGCTCTGCCTTCCCAGGCAGCAATAGGATCTGCTGCTTCCACTTTGACCTCAGCAGCCACCACAGTGCAAGTCACCAACTTAAAAAGGGGGATAAAATACTGTTATACCAAGCAACTCCTAATCAACTGAGAAATAGGTGGAAATACTTTCAAGTCCAAAAAAAGTATTCCAATTTTATTTTAGTTTTAAAAAAAATTTAGAAATACAGCACAATAACGGCCCCTTTCAGTCCTCAAGGCCATGCCGCCCAATTTCGCCCAACTGATCTACAATCTAGTATGTGTTGAAGGGTGGGAGGAAACCCACGCAGACACAGAGAGAATGGACAAACTCTTTACAGACAGTGCCAGATTTGAACTCCAGTTGCTGGGGCTCTAACAGCATTCGCACTAATCAATTCTTCTTTGGTTTGGCTTTGCGGACGAAGATTTATGGAGGGGTACACGAATGAGAAACTACTCTTGCGGAGCCACAGCTTTGGTCTTTCAGGTGGACGTTCAAACTTGCATGACCCTATTTTGAAGAACTTATTCTGTGTGTCCTGTTCAATAATTATCCTTGATATTAAGGAAACAGATTGGTCAAGATAGTCCTAATGTTGCTTCCAGACCTCCCCACTACCGACAGTGATGAGGCTTCAATTGAACAATTGATAGTAAAGTATCTTTAGAAGTTCTGAAAAGGAATTGACCAGTGGTTTATTTTTGAGTTCTTCAATGTGAGCACACATTAAATTAAAACTGCATTCTAGTGATCTTAGAAATATGAAGCATTTTATGTTGAAGGTCTTTAAGGCATGAATACCTCTGCAGATAAGGACATGTTCAGACACTCGGTAATGTCTGAGAGGTTTGGAAACGTCACCCTATTTGTACAGGTTTAAAGGTAGAAAGATTGGAATTCAAAAGGGCATTGTGACTATGGTAACAAAATGATGTGAAGAGATTAAGGGCTAATTGTACAGCACTGGTTCCACGTTATTGGACAAGCATCATTGCTTCAGTACAATTCATCTGTTTGCAGTGTCATAAATTATAAGAATTTATCACATATTCTTTGGCTTGGCTTCGCGGATGAAGATTTATGGAGGGAGTAAAAGTCCACGTCAGCTGCAGGCTTGTTTGTGGCTGACAAGTCCGATGCGGGACAGGCAGACACGGTTGCAGCGGTTGCAGGGGAAAATTGGTTGGTTGGGGTTGGGTGTTGGGTTTTTCCTCCTTTGCCTTTTGTCAATGAGGTGGGCTCTGCGGTCTTCTTCAAAGGAGGTTGCTGCCCGCCAAACTGTGAGGCGCCAAGATGCACGGTTTGAGGCGATATCAGCCCACTGGCGGTGGTCAATGTGGCAGGCAACAAGAGATTGCTTTAGGCAGTCCTTGTACCTTTTCTTTGGTGCACCTCTGTCACGGTGGCCAGTGGAGAGCTCGCCATATAACACGATCTTGGGAAGGCGATGGTCCTCCATTCTGGAGACGTGACCCATCCAGCGCAGCTGGATCTTCAGCAGCGTGGACTCGATGCTGTCGACCTCTGCCATCTCGAGTACTTCGACGTTAGGGATGAAAGCGCTCCAATGAATGTTGAGGATGGAGCGGAGACAATGCTGGTGGAAGCGTTCTAGGAGCCGTAGGTGATGCCGGTAGAGGACCCATGATTCGGAGCCGAACAGGAGTGTGGGTATGACAACGGCTCTGTATACGCTTATCTTTGTGAGGTTTTTCAGTTGGTTGTTTTTCCAGACTCTTTTGTGTCGTCTTCCAAAGGCGCTATTTGCCTTGGCGAGTCTGTTGTCTATCTCATTGTCGATCCTTGCATCTGATGAAATGGTGCAGCCGAGATAGGTAAACTGGTTGACCGTTTTGAGTTTTGTGTGCCCGATGGAGATGTGGGGGGGCTGGTAGTCATGGTGGGGAGCTGGCTGATGGTATAGTGTAGGACAAAGTTTTACTTGCTTCATCCACACAGGTACATAAGGCAGAACAACTGCAATAGTATGACCAGGATATGGCAAGTCAATAAAGACAAGATAAATATAAAAGGAAAGATGAATAAATTTCACAGTTGCAGTTAGTGCAATAAAATGATACTACAATAATGCAGTCAGATTTGTTGGCGGTCGCGGAATGGGAAAGGGTTAGGGTTAGGGTGTATAGTTGATAGCAGCTGGATAAAAACCTGTGGTTGAACCTTGAGGAGCTAGATTTCAGCTTGCTGCATTTTCTGCCTGAAGGTAGCTGTGGAAAGAGAGCGTTGCCAGTGTGATGAGATGTAGTGATTGAAGGTAAAAATGATAAATAAGTGAGAACCGTAAGAATCAAGATTTAGCAGCATTTTCCATCAATATTTGATTCCGCATTGTTACAACTATAAGGTGCCAACTCAGTTGTTTAAGTTTCTGAGATAAATATGAACAAGAATGCAGACCAACACTATTCATTCTGGATAACTAAAGAGGAATGATCATCAAGTTAATTATCCATTAATATTAAAGCATTTACATTTTACCTCAATACTGAGGTTTATCTCAAGATACTCTGTAAACTGAATGGAAGTAGGCTGGTTTTACAGTGACGTCGTCATTTTAGAGACATTGAGTAACAGGAAAAAGGCCTCAGCTACTGAGTCCACACCAACCAGCTGCCCATCGTACACTAATTCCTCCCTAGTCTATTTTATTTCCCCCATATTCCCATCAACCTCTCCCAGATTCTACCACTTATCTTCACATTCGAGGCCACTTACGATTAGCAATACAAAGCACCCGGAGGAAACCCATAATGGAGATTACGCAAATTCCACACTTTCCGTTCTGAAGGTCAAGGTTTTACCTGTGTCATTGGAGTTACAGCATATGGCAGCAGGCCCTACACTACTGAGGCACCCAAGTTGGGAAGAAAGTGTCACGAGATATTTCAGGGCATGGAAATGAGATGTTGCATAAGAGACAGAGAAGGATAAACAGATGTTTTGTGAGTTGTGAAGCTAGGAATGATGTGGGAGTGGAGTGGACTGGAATTTTAAACTGAATTAATGGAGTTTATGTTAATTTGTCCGCATTGACAGGGAAACAAGCAACTGAGTTTGGGATGAACTAATATTAGACCACGAGGAGCAACAGTCTATGTCAGCAGATAGAAGGTGGTGCACAGAAATATTCCCCTGGGTGCACTGTATTCACGCCAGCTAATAAATGCCTCTCTATATTAATGACATTTCCCATTTCCCAGCATGTTGCCTGAAGCCCTCCTATGTCATGGCACTTCAAATGTGGTAACAATAACCAGACCCAACAGCCACTCAGACTGTGCAGTCCAGTTTTCAGCCATCCTCAAATCCCTTCAAACTCTCCTACCCCTTACCCTGGTCACAGACATTTCCACTAACGGAGAAATTTGTCACTACCTTTTCTAACTACGCCCCTCATAATTTTGAATACCAAAGTCAGATCTCCCCTCAACCTTCTCTATTCGAAATTTAAAAAATCAGTCTCTGTTAAGTCTCTCCTCGAAGCTGAAGCACTCCAACCCAGGAAATATCTTGTTGCACATCCTCTGCGTCCTCTCTATTGCAATCACATTTTCCCCCTCTGGTATGGCAAGCAAAACTGCACACTGTATTCTACATAATGCTGGAGAAACTCAGCTAGTCAAACAATGTGTTTTAGTTAGCAAAGATTAAAAAAATACATAACCAATGTTTCAGGCTTGAGCCTACCACCTTCCCTCTCCCATCCCACCTTAAGCAATCCCTTACTTATCACAGAGCACTGATGGCATAGGGATTAGTTCAAGGGGGATGTGAATGGTTGGTGTAAAGCTCTCCAAAAGGTAGTGGACACAGTCCACAGGCAAAACCCTCCCCACTATTGAGAGCATCTAAAAGGGAACACTGCCTTCAGAGACCAGCAGCAATCATCAAGGATCCACACCACCCAGCCCATGCTCTGTTCTCACTGCCACCATCAGGAAAGGGGTATGGGTGACACAAGGCTCGCACCACCAGGTTCAGGCTCCTCAACAACAAACTCAATCAGGGACTCATTTCAGGACTATTGCGTGCGCACGTTATTTATTTTTTTATTCTCTCTATTCGCATTCGTTATCTTTTTACAGTTCTTTATTTGTTTACATGTGTACATCGAGTCAGCTTTTTTTTGCATTACCAAAAAGTGGTAATTCTGCCTCAGGTAAAAGAATCTCAGGGCTGTATGTGATGTCATGCATGTACTCTGACAATAAATCTGAATCGGAATCTGATGTAATAAACAACACTCTGATCCTTTCCATACAACTCTGGCCACAGGTTTTTAACTTAGAAAGGATTCCTTTGTCTCCAACCATCAAGCTAATTACAGATGCTATTTGCCAAATTTCTTGAAATGCTCTTATTTTTGGATTGGTCTCCCAAATGAATTTTTATCAATGGCCTCACTTCCTAACATTGACACAGCCACCAACTTTAAAAAAATTCACTCAAATCATTGCAACAGAATCATCCCCTGATTAAACCATGACTAGCCCTGAACAATCCCTGTCTCACCAAGGGCAGTGTACTCCTTCCCCTCAGAATTTTTTTTCTGATAATTTCATTTCCAAACCAACAGATTAGGACTGATTTTATTTTGATTCACAACTCTAACTCTCAGACACAAACACAACTTGGCTAAGGTCTAAAGGACAAGCTCACCTCCACTGACTTAAAATAATACCACAAAGCATCGCAAGATATTTATAAGCAAAAAGGAAGCTTCCTGAATGACTTTACACAATTAGGTTCAGTGGTGAAAACAGACCCAGTCATGAATCAAATCTAGTGCCATTCATTGCCTTGAGTCAACACAGGCACCCACCAGAGAATCACTGCATTAATCAGTGGGTCTCATTTAAATAGATCTCTATGAATATATCTTTCCAGGAATTACTCTTCTCCTCATCAAATTATAACGTAGACTTTTGGTGTCGTAGTTTAATAACAAGCTGAGAGAATGACTGACGACAATGAGAGAAATTGTAAACAAGGATTATAAATATAATTTAAATAATTGAATTCAAAATAAAGAATATATGACACCCTCCAGGGAACAGGCGCTGTCTGTGCACACTGACAAGAGTATTAGTAAATTAGCAAAAGGTCGTTGAGCATTCTATCCCCAGAGATTCTGTTGTCATAAATTTGGCATCAAAGCACCCTGTTTGATCAATATGAAATATCCTACATGAAATGGAGAGATGGGAAGAGGCTGTAAAATTCACGCTGCCCTTAAAAGATAGGAATCAACTGCCTTTAAACTATTTCACTTACCGGGGGAGGGGGTCATTTTCATCCTGGTAATTACTCAGCAAGGTCGGTAGTATCAGAGCTGATGTATTTCGCAGCGCTCCTGTGTAAAAAGGCTTATCCACCTTCCCGGGTCCAGGCCGGTCAAAGGCTGCAGGTCCCGCCTCCTTTTGACCCAGGATGCTATGTAAAAGGTCACACTGACCCAGCTTTTTTGGTTCAGTGTGAATGACCCAACTTGGCTTTAAACACAGGTAGTTCACACACCAATTAAGTGTGATCTCTGTGTGAAAGGGAAATTAGAAATGTCAGTAAATTTCCAAGAACCATGCAGTCATTCTCAAAACATCTTTCGCACTCCATTCCAATCAAATCACATCAAGATCATGAAGAATGATTTTAAAGAAAATTATTTTCTGTAAACTTCTTTTAGAGAAAGTTAAGCAAAGAAAGAAAACAAGAGTGTTTGTGAATAAAAACACAAAATCACCAGGCCAAACTGTTTACTTTATGCTTCAGGCTTCAGCCCTTCATCAAGGCATGAAAAAACATTGGCCAGATGCCTGAACAAAATGGTGAGGGGGAGAGGCAGGGGAAGAGCACGGTACCAAAAGCAGGAGGTACAAGGTGGATTAAGTGATAGTATTGCAATAATAGGAAGCAGAAAGAAAGAATGTTTAGAGGAAACGGCAGAGGAATTCTTTAGCTGTTAAAAGCCAAATCAGTTTGAAATATTACTGTGGATTAAATAATCACAAAGGAATGATTTAAATCCACTGTAAAACATTTTTTTAAATGAGTTTTTTCTGTGAACCCTCCCTCCACAGAGTGAAAAGCTTCGTTGTTTATGCCACGCAGGTGTTATTTTGAATTTTGAAATTTGTAAAAGCACATGGTAAGCAAAGATTAACCACAACAATGTGCAAGCTGGGTTTCCAGCATTTTAAGGTAAAGGCAAAACAAAATGATAGTTCTGGTAAGTGCATTAACCATCTTCTGGTACCCCCTCGCCTTGACTAGTCATTGCCCTTACCCTTGTCCTACTGCCCTCCGCTACCACAGACAGTCTTCACATTCTCCCAGCAACCGCTGCCTCGTGTGGTTGTCATAGCGGCTTCCACCTCTCATTTGGTTGCCATAGGCACCTACGCCACCTCTCACATGGTTGGCACAGCCGCCACCACCATCGCCTCAGTCTCGGTCATCTTTGCTACTGACTCCCGACGACTGCCTGTGGTGGGGAGGCAAGAGTGCCGAATGGTGTGTGGGCCAACCTCTCCTGTGATTGCCTTTCCAGCCGCCACTGCCACCCGACCTACCCACCATCACCTCCTCGGCTTCCATTTGTAGTCACAACTCAAGCTCTCCTTTTCATTTAATCACACAGACGGGTGATAGTTGGACACAAGAGCGCTCATTACTGTTGGAGTGCTGAGGAGACAAAGTGTTACTGGAGGAACCATGGGTAGAAGTGCACTTCTGCCTGACCAGTTGAAAGGGTCACCACGTTGAAACCCTGTGGAGGCATCTTGGATGGTGGTCGAGGAAGAGGGTCTCTATGCTTAGAAGAGTGTTGTGCCGTGGTGAGTTGGACACGTTCAGTGCATTGCATGAGGAGATAAAGCTGCGGTGTCCGGAACTAGGGATGCATAGCAAGAGAGTCACAGCGACATGGTTAGATGTGAGTCAACACCTGGAAGGAAAATGGAATGCAGTTCCACAGGGAGGAAGCAGATGGGTTCCCTTGGGAGGAGCAATAAAGTGTTAGAGAGGGACAGGGTTCTTGTTCTTATGACTAGACATCTGAAGTGGTATGGGTAATGCAGTACCAAGGTGGGGGGGGGGTGGGTTCAGATGCAGCGCCATAGGATGGTGCAGGGATATGGAGAGGTACAGCAGCCAGTGAAAAGGTTAGAATTGGGGGTATTGCTTGACAGAGGATTCTCAATGCCATTTCGAGGAAGAGGCAATGCCATGGTGTAATGGGATGCAGTGCCACAAGTGATGGGCACAGACATTTTCGGGGTAGGAGGGATTACAGAGATCCATGGGGAAGCCAAGTAGTCCATTTGAGTGGATTAGTACGTAAATGAAGATGGCATAATGGGGCCATTTTTTCCCTGGTCATGTGTGTAGGAATGGTTTCATCTACTGAATCCCAACACCATCATTTCAGGTCCAATATGTTTCTTGATAGCATTATCTCCCTGAGCGAGTTCCATTTATCTGCATTTGACCCATATCCCTCTGAACCTCTTCTATCCTGGTAGGTGTCTAAATGTCTTTAAGCATTATATCCAACTTCACAGATTTTTCAATACACCAACCACCCTCTGTGAGAAAAAGGACTTTTTAGATCTATGCTTTCTTGTTGAAATGAAAATCAGTGGTATAAAGTTTAAGATAGGAATGATTTTTTTTATTTAAACTCACATTTCACCTTAAGCATTCCCTATGCCATAAGGGCTCTGTGATTAGTAAGGGATTGCTTAAGGTAACATACGAGTGGAAAGAAAATTTTTTTTTTTCAAAACTTTATTTATTCGTTCAAAATACAGATAGTAAATAACATATACAACAATGAACCAGAAACATGAATGTAATATTTTATAGAAAAAAAAGAAAAGAAAAGAAAAGAAACACGCCCCCCCCCTCAGCCAGCTCTCCTAAGGAGAGCCATAAAAAAAAATTAAGGAAAAATTAAGCATACATATTAAGATCTAATCAATGTAAATCAAAATTTAAATATTCTGAATATAACAACCACTTACTAATAAAACTATAGTTATTATGCAAAACATATGTAAATTTCTCCATTATTAAACAATATTTCATCTCATTATGCCATCTATTAATATCAATCATATTTGTATCTTTCCACGTACTAGCAATAAATTTTTTCGCTACAAATAATGCTAAATATACAAAAGCAATTTGAAATTTATCTAATCCCAGACCTTTCAGAGGTTGCAAACTACCCAATAAAAATACTGTCGGATCTAAAGGTATTTTAATCTTATATAGGTATTCTAAAAACAATTGAATTTTCTTCTAAAAAGATTTTGTGTGTATACATATATATATA
Organism: Narcine bancroftii; assembly: GCF_036971445.1. Taxonomy (NCBI): domain Eukaryota; kingdom Metazoa; phylum Chordata; class Chondrichthyes; order Torpediniformes; family Narcinidae; genus Narcine; species Narcine bancroftii. Next base: position 357,047,536 of record NC_091471.1, on the reverse strand, counting down.
TATATATATATATATATACACACACATGGCCAGACAGCATGAAAAAAAGTTCCAACAGAATTACCACATCTAAAACACAAATCTGATTCACAAAAACCATACTTTTTTAGTTTTTCATGCATTAAGTATAATTAATATAAAAATTATAATTAATCATTTCATATCGTGCATTTATCAGTCTAATTACACTATCATAACAAATATCTAACCAATTATCTTTGGAAAAAATAAAACCAATATTCACCCCATTTACCTTTGGATTTATTCCAACCCTTTTTATCCATACCATCCTGTAATATTTAATACATAAATGAAATATAACCCTTCTCTGGTACCTTCATAAGAAAAGTCTCAAATTTAGTCATTTCAGGTAAAATCATATCTCTACCAAACACATGTTTTACCAAAGATCGAATTTAATAATAAGGAAACAAAGAGTTCTTATCAGTACCATTGCTGTCCCTCATCTTTACGCTTAATCGGACTGTTTAAACCTCAAACATTAAAAGTAGCAAACCTCAACTTTGACATATCTACTAATATTACTAAAGACCAATAATACCTTTATATGAAAAATCAAATCAATGTATATAGGCCCTCCAATAGGAGAAAAAAAATCACAAATTAAAAGCTAGATAAAATAAAAATTTTAAAAATTAACAAAAAAACCCCCACCCCCAAAAAAAACTACCAAAGGGTAGTAATCCCTAAACAAAATTTGGGTGTGGATCACCCACCAGTGGCTGATGACTAATAGAACCTAGAACAAATCTCTTCCTCCCCAGCCGAACAAAAAACAATCTCAAAATGTCATAATAACATAAAAAGTAAAATAAGAATAAGAAGATTCTTCTATTCATCCAAGAGGTTCCAAACTCGGAGATCCCATTTCAAAAGAAATTGGACTCTTTCCATTCCTGTTTTTCCTATTTCTGCCATTTCTTCCGTTTCCAAAACAACCAAATTTTTCTTTAGGAGACAATGGTGGGCTACGTCTTTGTCCTCTTATATCTGGCAATGAATCAGCAAAAATCATTGCTTCACGATCATTTTCAAAAAACCGAGATTGATAGTCTCCATGAAACACCTTCAGCACTGCCGGATAGCGAAAAGTAGACTTATAACATTTACGCCACAAAACTTCTTTAACTGGATTAAATCAATGTCGACATTGAATGACCTCTTGATTCAAATCAGGATTTGAAAAATCTCTGCTATTCTGAATCAATGACGGAGTTTGTCGTTTTCTCGCATTTTGCACTGCTAGTCGAAGTATTGCTTCTCTATCCAAATAATTCAAACATTGAATTATTACAGGTCTCGGTGGCTGACCAGGTAAAGGTGATCTCCTTAAAGTTCTGTGAGCTCTTTCCAATACCAAGCCTTCAGAAAAAAATTCGCCCTAGTACTTGTGGGATCCAGTCTTTAAAAAAACTAAGAGGATCTTGTCCTTCCATACCTTCTGGCAAACCAACAATTTTCACATTATTCCTTCTACTTTGATTCTCCAAATAGTCTCTAACTCCTTCTCATGTACTCACAATTCTATAATGGATTTTTCAACCTTCAACACTTTTTCTGTATTAGAAGCCACTTGCTGTTTACATTCCAAAAAAGCAGACTGAAATTTTTTAAAATCTTCACAAGATGCTTCCACACGTGCTTTAACTGTATTGAATTCTGAACTTATACTAACATTCATTTGAGCCAGCTCTTGCATTATAGGCTGAATGACAGTATTTAACTGCTTATATTGTAGCTTAGAAAAGCTCAGCCCTGCTTTCTCTAATGTAGTGGCAGAACCAGGTAACTGCAGCTCCTGCTGCAATGCAACAAAAGGCATTTTAATGGTTTTACTGCGGGTCTGGACACCCAGCGACGGCACCCCAATTTCCTCAGGGGGTCGACGCCGGGCTCCCCCCCGCAGTTTGTTGTTTTTCCAGAAAATCACAGATAAGATCGAAATCTCCAGGTTGGAGTGGTGCCTGAAGCATTTCAGACCATGGAGTCATCTTCCTTAGTGCCCCCTCCATTAAAATCGGCAGGCTGCCAGAATCGGGATCCACTTCTTGGGAACACGCACTTTCCTCCAGAAAACAGGTAATTCCAGCACCATCCTTCACTTGGTGAGTAGTAGACATTTTTTTTTCAGCTCCCCAGGCAGTCTTTGTGGTTTAGGCACTAAGGAAGTTAAACCTGAAGCTGTAGCAAGTTGTTTAGGCCCCAAATCTTCAGCACTTCGAAAATGTAACAACTTCTGCACTTGAGGCTTAATCTTCTTACCATTAATGGCCATAACAGTTCCTTAATACTTGAAACTAAAATTTAAAAAGTTTAAACTTGAAAACAAAGGATTAAAAACGGGTATTTAAAAGTCTGGCCAGAGAGGTTGAGATCCCACATCTAAACTCTATGCCATCTTGCCACCCCCCCCCCCCCCACCCGGAAAGAAAAAGCTTGAAAACCATTGATTTGATCATACCTAAATGATTGGTTTTATAACTAAAGGAAATGGATCAATGATAATTTACCTGAAGCAAAATATTTCTGAAACAATAGGGTCTAGAACGGTGGTTCTCAACTTTTTTTTAAACCCTCCACTAACATACCATCTTAAACAATCCCTTACCAATCATAGAGCATTTATGACATAGGGAATACTTAAGGTGGAATATGAGCTTTAAGTAAAAGGTTACCCAACCCTGGTTTAGGACAAGCAGTAGAAACCACTTCTTTGTGTTAATGGTGTTCAACAACTCCAATTTGTTGAAATTACTGCACTATCTCCCTTCTAACAACTGAAATCTGTTGAAATCTGTCAATCAGCTGACCTGAATTCACCAAGCCCCATCCGGTCGGCTGCCAATCAGTGGATATATGTGAATATAAGCCACATCCAGCCCTCGAGGTCAGTCGCTCGGAGCTACAGCTAACTGCAGCAGGGACTTTAAGTGGAATAAAGCCTGTTGATCAGTCTTTAAGTCTTGTGTCTGATTTCTGTACGACAGTGCACCACAAAGAGTAACACAAAAACTGCTGATGCTTGAACCTTGAGTGAACAAAAGCTGGAAGGACTCAACAGGTCAGCCAAAGTTTAAAGTTGGGTCCGCTAATCGAGATTTTGCCTTGTCACCAAGCCATACAAAGTGGTCGAAGGGAGGAAAATCTACCAGAAATGGATGGTGGTTTTAAATCAGTTTAAAAATCGGAGCTGACACCGACAGCTGTGTTCTTGGAAATCAGTGATTTACAGCATTTCGTGCTCATAAAATAGAATTAAAAATCCTCCACATAACCAAGGGAACTCCAGACTTTTGCAATAAGGCTTGCGTCTTTTTCACTGTAATCCTCAATGGGAGTAGTCGAGTTTGTGGAATTGAGACGATTGATTAGATGCTGCTTTAAAGGTTCAGTGACGCGCTACGTTAGGCAGAATACCTTTGTGAGTTCATAGTCACATGCTGACCAAATTCCATCTGGGCTGGTCCTATTTGCCTGCATTTAGTTCATATCATGCTAAATGCTTTCAATCCATATGGGTCTTTTAAAGGTCATAATTGTACCCACTTCTGTAGCTTCTTCTGGCAACTTGTTCCAGATAGTGACTATGTTTTAAGTGAAAACACTGTCCCTCAAGTCACTCTTAAATCCCTATGCCATCGGTACTCTGTGATTAGTAAGGGATTACTTAAGGTGGTCTGTGAGTGGAAAGAAAAAACCACTGTTTAAATCGTACCAAATTGACTCTTTATGTGCATGGTTTCATAACTCCAAAGGAAATGGGCCAATGACAATTTTTCTCAAGCAAAATATTTCAGTAACAGTTGGGTCGAGAGCAGTGGTTCACAACCTTTTTTCCCCACTTACATACCACTTTAAGTAGTCCCTTACTAATCACAGAGCACCTATGGCATAGGGAATACTTAAGGTGGTATGTGAGGGGAAAGGAAAAAATTGAAAACCACTGGTGCAGCATTTACAGAATGTGGTCGTGAGGTGGCCTGACAGCTCAGTAAGATGAACCATTGCCCAGTTTTGCACACAGCCTACAGGGAAAATTTTATCCTACCATTCATCCTGTGCTTTTGGGAAATGCTCTTTGAATTCCCAGTGCCATTCCAACCACAATAACTGCAGTATTATCAAATATTGACATTGAGATTTACACGGAATGTTTAGCGTAGACAATCAATGGTTTGGTCAAAGGGGAGGAGAACCAGAACAAGAACATAAGAAAGAGGAAAGATAGGCCATTCAGCCTTTCTTGTCATGTTTTAGTCTCAACTCCTCTTTTTGCATCCTACAAGTATTTTTTTAAAAAGTTAGACATACAGCACAGTAACAGGCCCTTTTGGCCCATGAGCCCGTGCCGACCAAATGCACACAATTGACCTACACCCCCAGTACGCTTTGAAGGGTGGGATGAAACCAGAGCACCCAGGGAGAACCCATGCAGATACAAGGAGAACGTACAAACTCCTTACAGACTGAGTGAGATTCGAACCCTGGTCCCAGTTGCTGGTACAGTATCTGCTACACTAACCATGCTGCCCTTTTTTACTTTCCCGTGTGCCTTGGTTCTTTAATTTAACCTCCACTGATCTCTGAGGTAGAGAATTCTGAAGATTTATGACACTTTGGGGGAAGACATATGTCCTCACCTCTTTCTAAAACGGGTGACCCCTTATTCTGAAGTTATACCCTCCAGTTCTAACCTCATCCAGAGATGAAAACATTCTCTCAGGAGCCATCCTGTCAAGGCACCTTAGAAGCTCCTGTTTCAATAACTCCTAAACTCCAAAGCGTATAACGTATATACTTGTATACACTCGGCCGAGGTGAGGGTTTGCAGTCAGGCCATTGGGAGCTCAGAAAGGTGGGCAGCCGAGGCAAGGGTTCACGGTTGGGGCGTCAGAAGCTCAGATGGGTGAGAGGTCAGGGCATTGGGAGCTTGGATTGGCAGGTTGCCGAGGCGAGGGTTTGCGGTCAGGGCATTGGGAGCTCGGATGGGTGGGCGATCGGGGCACTGAAGCTTGGACGGGCGGGTAGCTGAGGTGAGGGTTCACAATCAGGGTGTCAGGAGTTCAGATAGGCAGGCAGTTGCGGCCAAAGATAGGGGGAGTCAACTTTTACATGGGTCATTCAAAAACACCCAATTTTTTGCCGACTATTACACCTATACTGTAAATATACTGTAAATCCAAACTGCTCAAATTTTCCTTTTAAAATAGCCTTTTAATTCCAGAAACCAACGTTCTCGAGACTGCCTCCTGATGTAACCACATCCTTCCTTAAATTAGAGGCAATAATAGTAAAATTCCTCCAGGTGTGTTCTCACCAACAGCAGTACATTGAGCAAGGACTTCCTCAATTTCACACCCGTCTACCAGAAGTTCCTATGCTTCCCATAACTCGTGTTAAATAGATGTCTGGATCTCATCTCACCTTTCAGAATCAGAGTGGAAGCAGGCCCTTCTGCCTATTGTCCACTTCAACCCTCAGTTTTTTATCCTCTCTCCATTCCCATTAATCTCCTCCCTCTGCTAGATCCCACCACCCACTGCCTCTCAGAACAATTACCAATCTGCATGTCTTTTAGATGTGGGTGGAAGCCAGGGCATGCAGAGGAAATCCATGCCAGTGAGAGAACATGGAAGCTCCACACAAACGGACTTGCATTATGTCACAGTACCTTAACCAATTACACTGCTCTTATACTCATGAGGTACTTTGGTAGGTTATGTGGCATCAATGTGATTGATAAGGGTGAGTAATTATTGCTGTTGATTTGGTTTTTGTTTTTTACATGGCATCGACTTTTCTTTTCTTTGGCTTGGCTTCGCGGACGAAGATTTATGGAGGGGGTAAATGTCCACGTCAGCTGCAGGCTCGTTTGTGGCTGACAAGTCCGATGCGGGACAGGCAGACACGGTTGCAGCGGTTGCAAGGGAAAATTGGTTGGTTGGGGTTGGGTGTTGGGTTTTTCCTCCTTTGTCTTTTGTCAGTGAGGCATCGACTAATCAGATGCTGACCAGTCTGTGCAACAGGTGCAGCACATATGAGCCCTGACACAAGGCAAGTTGGGCCTTAATTAAACTCTGAATTCAGAAAATCAAAGTTTGCTGTTATCAGCAACTTCTTTCAAGTTCATTATTTGTCCAAAGAGAAAAATGTTCCAGATGGGAAGGCAAAACAAAAGAAAATATTGCTTTGCTAGATCACCTCTTCTGATAGGATGCGGATGCCCCAAGGTAGTTATTTGCCAATCAACTTTTTTTTTTGCAGTGTAAAACAGAGTTAAATGGTGCACAACAAGCTCTGAGTGTGATAAATAACAGGTAGAAGCAGAAATACCACTGCCACATAGCAAATGTGAGAAACTTTCATTGGTTTAATCCTTTATTGGTGGTAGCCAAGTCTGGAACCAGTGGTAAATAGCCTTGGGAATTTATGCAGTGCTTAAAAAAAAACAGAAAGAGAGAGAGAGAGAGACAGTCAAACAGACAGAGACAGACTGAGAGAAGATGTGAGAAAGAATGGGAGCAAAAAAAAATGGAAAGTCAAACCACTGAGTAATCATTCCAACTCAGAAGAAATAGGACAATTCAAGGAGCTATCAATATTCACTGGATGTGGTAAACAACACTGTGGCACCAGTGTCATAGCTAAGCTTTCGGTCTGGCTGAAGGATCCTAACCTGAAACATTGACTGGCCATTTCTCTCCATGGATGTTGAATGCTTCCCGCATCTCATTGATTGCACAAGGTTCCAGCATCTACAGTCAGGGTCCGGGTCAGAACAAGTCTAATCAGGCAGGGGTAGGGGGGGGGGGCATTAGGGTAACTGCAGTGGGGGAGGGGGCACAATCTGAAGTTGGAAAACTTCCTCAGTGGGGGTGGGGAGGAGATGGTGGTGGTGGTGCCTACCTACCTCCCATGAACCTCCTCTGTGCACCGCTGTCACGCTTCCCCCTGCCTCCAACGTAACAGACAAACGTTCTGCTTATATCGTATGGAGACCTGTGATGCAAGTGACACTAATGCCTGCGAATCCCTCCAGCCCCCCCATCCCTTGGTGCTCGCTCTGTCTGAAGTTAAACAGAATGAAAAACTTGGTTACAGCTATCCTAGTTCCTGATGAGCTCCAAACAGTTGGTCACCTTCATTGATGATCAGCTTGTGTGTCTGACAGGTTTGTAGAAAAGTGCAAAGCACAAAAAATAGAAAGAAAACTTAATTTTCATTGGTCATTAATGATAAACTAATCAATCAGCACCTAACGACTACATCAACTTTCAAGGCAGGCAAAAGTTTAAAAAATATCAGGCATATTACATTTTTAATATATTATTTCATAACTATAAAAAGAACTTGAACATTGAAGTTTTTGATTGCCTAGAATTCTTTGTGCCTTTTAGCTGACGTTGGCAACCCAATGTTGAAGCTGATTGCATAAGAAAATTCTGCACAAAAGAACACCCTGCATTCATTGAGTGAGGGGTGTTTAGTCTATCACTGATAAATAATTAAAACGGATTTCTCTTTCCATTTTAATTAAAACAGTTCTCGCTGTTCACCTACTTAGGAGGAATGTTTACCTTCCATTTTTTATTATTAGTAGTGAAGTGTGTTGGTCAGTAGCCCGCGAAAGGGGAGGAGATTGAATTAGATCATTAGTATAGTGTTTTCTTTTTAATGTAACATAGGTCTCAGTACTATTTGTTTTGCTCTATGAAATTTGTTAATACTTTACTTTATTGTCATGTACCGATGGAACAATTATTTGATAAAACCAATAAAAATATTGAAAAAGGAGGCTAAGTATTTGAAGATGAAACAGATTAAATATTTGAATGATTGTGGAATCACAGAAGGAGAGAGGGGACCAAGAGTAAATTGGTCAGATATCAAATGTCAGGGCAGACATGAGGGGCTGAGTGGCCTCATCCTGTTTTGTTATTATTTTTGCGTTCTTACAAAACCAATAGCTGTCTGCGTTTAAATCTCAAACAAATGCATGGAAGACTCAGCTGATTATTGTCCAGGAGATGTTTCTCCACTGCCGCATCCACATAAAACAGTTTTGCATACATTGCCTGCTCATTAATTTAATTTATCTCTGTGTGATTGGGTCACGCCGAGGGCAGGTCTGCTTGATCTTTCTACCCGTTTAATTGGAATCAACTCAAATGCGTTGTTCCTAGCAGTCACCTGACTTCCCAGCCTGTAGCCTAAAGAGGTATCAGCGTGTGACAGCTGATAGCATAAAGCTGTCAGTTATTGATAAATGCTTGGCACAGCAGCACGATTACCAGACATATGTAAGCAATTTGCAACAGGAACAATTGCAGTTACATGATATCTGCTCTCATGCCCTGGTATGCAAGAACCAGATGAGCAATTTCAGAGCTAAGCAAAAAAAAGTGCAGAAGGCTAGATAACTGATCTGTACGGCTAATATTTTCACATCTCATTGGTTATAGTCCAAGTTCTATTTTTCCCTCCATAATTGGCGCTCAGCCTGAAGATGGCATAAACAGCACACAGCAACTAATCAAAATAGAGATACTGAGAAATTGAAATATAATCAGAAATGATGGAAACACTCAGCAGATCAGGCAGCTTCTGTGGAAAAAGGAACAGAGTTTACATTTCAGGATGATCTTTCATCAGAGCTGCTGAATGTCCAATTCTGATGAAAGATCATCGACCTGAAGCACATAGCTGTCACTTTCCACGTCTGCCAGGTGTATCACAGCGTGGTATGGGATGTTGCCAAAAAATGCATCAGAAGTCCATCCACAGGACCATAAGAGCGCAGAGAGGAACACTGGAGCCTCCCTCTCCCCATTAATGTGATCTACCAAGATTGTTGTCTGAAGAGGGTGCGCAAAATCATTGAGGACCCCTTTCACCCCACCCACAGCATCTTTTAGCTGCTCCCATCGGGAAAGAGATCACAGCCAGCACCACCAGACAGAGGAACAGCTTCTTCCCATGGGCAGCGAGAATGCTGAATGACCAAAAGAACTGCTCACACCATAAATCCTACAGCACAGAAAACAGGCCATTCAGCCCTTCTAGTCTGTGCCGAAACATTATTCCACTAGTCCCATTGACTTGCACCCAGTCCATAATCCTCCAGACCCCTTGCATCCATGTATCTATCCAATTCATGCTTAAAACTTAAGATCAAGACCACATTTACCACATCAGATGGTAGCTCATTCCACACGCCCACCACTCTCTGAGTGAAGAAGTTCCCTCTAATGTTCTCCATAAACCTTTCCCCTTTCACCCTAAAGCCATGTCCTCTTGTATTTATCTCTCCTAATCTAAGTGGAAAGAGCCTACTCACATTTACTCTGTCTATACCCCTCAAATCTCCCCTCATTTTCTATGCTCCAAGGAATAAAATCCTAACTTGTTAAATCTTTCCCTGTAACCCAACTCCTGAAGATCGGCAACATCCTAGTAAATCTTCTCAGCACTATTTCAATCTTACTGATAACCTTCCTGTAGTTTGGTGACCAGAACTGCATACAATACTCCAAATCTGGCCTCACCAATGTTTTATACAATCTCATCATAGCATCCCAACTCCTATACTCAATACTTTGATTTATGAAGGCCAAGATGCCAAAAAGCTTTCTTGACAACCTTGTCTACCCGTGACACCACTTTCAGGGAATTATGTATCTGAATTCCCAGATCCCTTTGTTCCTCCGCACTCCTCAGTCCCCTACCATTTACAGGGTATGTACTATCTTGGTTAGTCCTTCCAAAATGCAACACCTCACCCTTGTCTGCATTAAATTCCATCTGCCATTCTCTGTTCCATTTTTCCAGCTGGTCCAGATCCCTCTGCAAGCTTTGAAAGCCCTTCCTCGCTGTCTTCTTTTCAGATGGGCTTTGGTCTTCTGTCCTCTGGTGCCCTGCTCCACTTTCCCAGAGTCTGCAGCCCCTCGTGACTGTAGGTGATTAATAGGCACCGCCATCTTTGGTGAAGACCCGAGATCAAGGAATCTCAACTAAAACCATTGTCGGCTCCATCAACGGGCCGTTCAAAGCCTGTGTGGAGCCGACAGCAGTCGACTGGGTGGCTGGACCCCGTAAGAACACTGCATCTCTGCTCCCTCACTCTCCTCAGGTCCACACTCAATCAGAGACTCATTTAAGAACTCTTACTAGTGCATTTTATTGATTTTCTTTTGTTTTCACTGAATTGTTAGTCTCCCTCCAGTTCAGGTGCAAACTGTCCCATCAGAACAGGTCCCACCTTCCCTGGACAGAGCCCAGTTGTCCAGAAACATGAAGCCCTCCCGCCATTTCTTTAGTCATGTATTTAGCTGCATTAACTTCCTATTTCTAGCGTGGGTAGCACTCCTGAGATCGCAACCCTGGAGGTCCTGTCCTTCAACTTTGCATCTAATTCCCTAAACTCTCTTCGCAGGATCTCCTCATCCTTCCTACCCATGCCATTGGCCCCTACATGGACCACGACATCTGGCTGCTCACCCTCCCACCACAGAATATGGAGAACTTGATCTGAGATATCTCAGATGCTGGCACCAGGGAGGAAAAAGACCATCCAGGATTCTCGATCTCTCCCACAGAACTTCTAATCTGTCCCCCTAACTATTGAATCCTCTATCCTCTTTTTCCTCCTTCCTTTCAGAGCTGAAGATCCATTCTCAGTGCCAAAGATGTTGCTAGTAGGTTGTCCTCACCAACAGTATTCAAAACAGTATACTTATTGATAATGGGAACAGTGCTCTGCTCACTCTGTCTATTCCCCTTCCCTCTCCTGATGGTCACCCAGCTAACTGCCTCCTGACTTTTGGGGTGACTGCCTCGCTGAAGTTCCTGTCTATTGCTGCTTCTGCCTCCCGAATTTCATCCAGCTCCAGTTCCCAAACACTAACCATCTGGGATGCTCATATTCATGAAATCATATCTATTTATTTAGTTATCTATATGAATACTTGCCTTGTATTCATATTGTTTGGACTGTGTGTTATGTCTGCAAGTTTTGCACTGAGGATCAGAGAACAATGTTTCATTGGGTTGTACTCATGCAATCAGATGACAATAGATTTAACTTGACTCGATCTGTTATACATCTTTGTATTTTCTGTTCTTAGAACTAATTCAGAGTGTCGATTCGCTTTTGCTTTAAGATCCTTTAAATTTTTACATTATAATTTGTTACCTGCTTTGGTAGATTTGTAGTGAAACAAAAAAGTCTGCAGACACTGCAATTAAGACACAGAGGAAGAGATCTTGTTCCTCCAATTTGCAGGTGGTCTCAATCTGGAAATGCACGATAACATGGACAGACATGTCAGCAAGGGAATAGGACAGGGAATTGAAATGAGTGACCACTGGGAGATCCACATTATTGCGGCGGACAGAGCCAAGGTGCTCAGCTAAGCCATCTCCCAGTCCACGTCCAGTCTCTCCGATGTAGAGGAGATCACAACAGTAGCACTGGATGCAGTAGATGGGCCCTGCAGTTTCACGTGAAGTGTGGCTTTACTTGGAAGAACTGTTTGGGGCCTTGAATAGTAGTGAGGGAGGAGGTGGGCATAGGTGGAGCATCTCCTGCTGTCACAGGGGTAGATGCCAAGGGGGTGATTTGTGTGAGGGAGGAGTGGACAAGGGAGTCACAGAGGGAGTAGTCTCTGCAGAAGGTGGCGAGGGGAGGAGAGGGTAATATGCGTCTTGTGGTGGGGTCGCATAGTAGGTGGTGAGAATGGTGGAGGAGGAAATGTTGGAAGCAGAGGCTGGTGAGATAGTAGGTGAGAACAGGGAGAATCCTGTCCTTGTTGCGCATGGGAGTGGAGGGGTCCAGGACAGATGTGTGGGTCAAGGTAGCTATGGAAGTTGGTGGATTTCTAAATGTCTGTTGAGAGTTTGTCTGTTAGAGAGATCAAGAAAAGGGAGAGTGTTACTAGAGATGGATAAAGTGACTCTGAGGTCAGGATGAAAGTTGGAAGAAAAGTAGATGAGGCAGCACCAAAGTGATCATCAAAGTAGCGGAGGAACAGGTGAGAGACCTTGCCTGTGTAGGCTTGTAGCATGGATTGCTCCTTGAAGCCAACAAAGGGGCAGGCATACCTGAGGCCCATGTGGGCACCCATGGCTACCCTTTTGTTTTGGAGGAAGTGGAATGTTAAAGGAGAAGTTATTGTGGGTGAGGACAAGTTCTGCCAGCTGGAGGAGGGCAGTGGTGGAGGGGGACCAGTTAGGTCTATTTTCGAGAAAGAAATGAAGGGCTTTGAGGCCTTCGGAATGGGGTATGGTGGTTTACAGACATTAAAAGTCCATGGTAAAGATGAGGATATCAAATTCAGGAAACTTCCTCCATTCCACAAGCATCATACATCTCCCATCGGTGGTGGGGGAAGGGGAGTGAGGAGGCACAAAGCCGAATACACCTGACATTGTCTGATCTCTGAAGCTAAGCAGGCTCAGGCCTGGCCAGTACTGAAGGGAGATCGCCCAGGAACAGCAGGTGCTGTAGGTTTCTGTGAGGGGTGCTAGACAAAGTGGGGACTCTCTATCTGCCTTATGGTAGTCAGAAGTTAAAGAATTTCATGTCTGTCACATTCTAAATGTAGTATTACGTGAGAATAATGGAACCTTGACTTCACATTGATGGAGTGGCGCTTTCACATTGCAGTTCTCACCTACTCTCTGACCTTGCTTATTTTGGAAACCATTCAAAGGTATCAGGATCACAGCCACGCTGGATTTCAGTAAAAACTTGCACTGAAGAGTTCTGCAGGGCCCTGTTGCTGCCTGGTCAGTTGTACATCATAGCTAGGATTCTGACTCCATCAATTATTTATTGTCTGGCCTTCACCCAGCATTCCTTCTGTTCTGAGTGTATCCAAGCTGCTGCCAAAAGCTGTCAAACCTTATTTAATCTGTGTCACAGATCTTAAATTTCTGGGAGTTGATGTGCCAACATGATCAACATAATCTGATTACTAAATCCTGGGGATATGGAGTCATACAGCCATCTAGCAATCTAGCATGGCAACATGCCTTTTGGTTCACTGATTCTCAACAAACCAGTCAGCACCCGTTTACACTAATCCTACACTAATTCCCATTTGATTCTCTCCACATTCCCGGCAACTCCCCTGAGATTCTTCCTTTCACCTTCACACAGGGAGCAATTAAATGGCCTATTAACCAGCCAACTTGAACATTTTTGGGATGGAGGTGGAAACTAAAGACACCCAAAAGAGGTCCACTCAGTCGCAAAAGGATTATGCAAGCACCACACAGACAATAGGTTTGGACCCAGGTCACTGGAGCTGCAAAGCCTGTTGTGTCCAGCTGATGGTGGAAGCCAATTCAGAAGTAGCTTGTCAAAGGGAATTGGATAAATCACACAGCGAGGTCATAGGGAAGAAGAAGGGAATGAGATTTTTTTTTTAATTCTGGAGGAATCCAGGGAGCCAAGCAGCATCTGTGGAGAAAAAGAATGGTCAATGTTTTGGATTGGAGCCCTTCATCGAGGCTGACAGAGTTTCTCCTGCAGATTGTTCTTTGCTCCAGATTTAAGCATCTCCGGACTCCTGTGTTTCTCTGGGGAATGAGAGTAATTAGACTTTTTTTTAGCATGGTAACAAGGCCCTTTCAGCCCATGAGCCCATGACACTCAATTACACCCAAATGACCTACAACTCTGGTTCATTTTGAATGGAGGGAGGAAACCAGAGCCGCCAGATGAAACCCACGCAGATGTAGGGAGAGCATACAAACTCCTTACAGACAGTGCCGGATTTGAACTGCTAAGCATGCCGCCCTGTTCTTCCTAACACTGTTATGATGGGCAGAACAGCCTCATGGAATATAGAACACTATAACAAGCTTCACACTGTTTGTGCCGAACATAATACTTGCACATCTCCCTCCTGCATATTTGTCTGTCTATTAAACACTTCTTAAACATTATGATCACATCTGCTTCCTCCATTACCACTCTGTATAAAAAAACTTGCAAGTCTCCTTCAAATTCTTCCCCCCCCCCCCCCCCCTCACTTTAACTGCCTTGGGTAAAAGATCCTGACTGTCTACTCAATTTATATCTCTCATAAATTTTATAAACTCCCATCAGGTCGGCCCTTAGCCTTCAGAGAAAACAACTCATATACTGTATATCCAGCCTCTCTTTATAGCTTATATGCTACAGTCCAGGCAACATCCTGGTAAACCTCGTCTGTACCCTTTTCAAAGCCTCCACATCCATCCTGTAATGGAATGATGAGAAATGCACACAATACTCCAAGTGTGGCTGTACCCTAACCCTAACCCTTCTATATTGAATGGATTCAATGGTCATACTTCACCCTCCCAAGTTGCAGAGCTGGGAGTAATCTAACTTGCATTCTCACTCACCATTTGCACTTCTGTCATGTTTCCATTCCCTGTTTGATCTCCTATTCTTCCTTACCCAACGAGTGGACATCATGGAACGCAAAACATAGAACAGTATGGCACTGGAACAGGTCCTTTGGCTCCTGTGTCTAAAATTGTGTGCTCGGTCACAGTAGCTAATGCTCCATTCCTTGTTATTTCCCCACACCTCATCTTCAACAAATGTCCTCTTGGACTTCAGAAGGACCAGGAATGGCCACTCTCCATTGCATATCAACAATTCTGTAAAAGAGAGAGTGAAGGGCACCAAGTTCCTTGGATTTCATTTAACTAGTGGCCTATTGAGAACACTCAACATCTCCTCACTTGTCAGGAAGGCACAACAGCAACTAATTTCCTGAGAAGACTGAAGCGGGCAAGGCTATTGGCTACCATAATAACAACCTTCTACAGAAGCTCTATAGACGGTGTTCTGTCCGACTGCTGCAGAGAAATGGATTGGAGGTCAATCCACAGGACTATAAGAGTGGTAGAGAGGATCACTGGAGTTTCCCTCCCATTCATCAACATGATCTACCAGGATTATTGAGGACCCCTTCCACCCTGCAACTGAGGATTGGAGAATGCTGTTCCATCGGGTTGTACTTCAGGGCCAGCGTCAAGGGGGGAGGCATTCACAGGCATTACCCCCCCCCAAATGAGGTATTGTGACACCCCCCCCCCACCCGCAGATATAAGCAGCTTGTTGGTCTGCTACGTCACAGGGAGGGGAAAGTGTGACTGCAGCGGCACATGGAAGAGGTTCATGGTTTTATGGCAGGTAGGAAGGCACCACCACCACCACCCCACCCCGTCTCCACTAAGATACGGTTCGTGGAGAGACGGTTAGTGGAAAGCACAGTTAGTTATCAGGCGGCACAGTTTGCGTAGGGGTAAGAGCAATGCTGTTACAGCATCAGAGATCAGAGTTCAAATCCAGCACTGATTGTGTGGGTTTCTTCCCACCGTTCAAAAAGTGTATCGGCATTTTAGGTCAATTGGGTGTAATTTCGCAACATGTGTTTGTGGCTGTTACCATTCTGCATTTCTACATTTTTAAAAATTTTAATTATATTTTTTCAAAATTTAAAATGTGAAAAGACAAGGCTGATCAAATTTTGGCCTAAGTTCCTTGCTTGACCTTCCTATAAACTAAACATGTGTGTTACCTTTCAATATATTCAATGGTTTTCTCCATTAATAAGTTGTCTCTGTTTCCATGGTTAACTTATTGTTCACTCATTGCTAAAGAAGGTTATCCAGAGATACAATATGAAAACCGTACCTTCGCCATTGAGTCCTCTATACTTCCATCGTAACAGTGACTGTATGTCAGAGATTTAATTGATTGTAGATCAATGTCAATGTGTTTATTGTCATATACATCAGTACAATGTTCATTCTTTCTTACTGCGGTCAGACAAGTACACAAGATATACCAACAACAGTAGTAAAAACTAAATTACCAGAATATGTCAAGACAAAAATAAAATAATGAATATCAAGGATAGGTAAATATTCATAGATGCTGTTAAAGAAAAAAAGGACATTTTCGCAGTGCAGGCAAAACTTTTACTGGTCATGGAGTAGTTCAAGATTAAGGTTAGAGTAGAATGTGGAGGTCAAGACCAATAGCTGCTAGAAAAAAAAACTGCTCTTGAACCTAGAGATGTTGGAATTCAGGCTTCTGTACCTTCGCCTGAAAGGAAGAGTCTGTGCGCAGGGTGATGGGGAATCCTTTATTTCATTAACAGCATCTCACATGGATGTTTTCAATGGATGGGAGGTCGGTGCCTATGTTGGGCTTGGCTAGGTTTGCCATTTCCAGCAACCTTCTGCATTCCTGGACATTTCGAGTTTCCAAACCGGGCTAGAATGCAACAAGTGCACCTCCTGAAGTTTGACGGCCATGTCAAATCTCCTCAAACTTCTTTAAAAAAAAAGTAGAGGAATTAGCGTGCCTTCTTTGTGATTGCTTTGATGTGGTGGTTCCAGGAGAAATTTGCCAGAGCTTGAGATTACATAAAGCACAATGTTAACTCACATACTTTCTCTTCTTTCTTTCCTTTCCCCTTTCATTGCCTCTCAGAAACCAAAACTACCACAGCCCTGGAGATTAAATGCACTCAGGCTTTCTAGATCTGTACAAGTGAAATGTTCACAGAGTCCAGTTCCGCCTCTTCGGGTAACCTGCCTTGACATTTCATCCTGCTTGTTAAGTGCCAACACCTAACAAATGAATGATGGAATGCTCAAGTAATATGACTTGACTCTGCCACTATAATTGCTGGCAAAAAGACTTGCTCTCCGAGCCAAACAACTTCAATGAACTTCCAGTACAATTTACTGGAAAAAGTATTCATGCCAACCCATAATCTCAAGTGAATCAATCAAACCGTTTCAATCACTGCAATTTCCACGTCATACATTAAACTTCATTGCACTGAATTATAATTTTTTTCTCTCTGTAGCATACAACTGTTGCAATGCCAGACTCATCCAGTATCAATGAACACCCACTTTCACAGCACACTGTGGTGGAGATAAATATGGAAAGCAATTAAACAAATGTTATGCTCTCCCTTGACAGGTTTATGGGAGAATGCACTGCACCGCAGTGTACATTAAGAGGATCTAGGGTGGGATTCCTAGTCTGTACCAGATTTGTTAAGACTACCATTAGCATTAATGCCTCCAGCCCAGGGAGGAATAAGCATTAGCTGAGCATCCTGCACTGGATATCAATCAGCATCCCTTCCTGGAAAGTTGATGAATGAAACAATTCTGTTTTGCTTCAGAACTCTACAGTATTGGTGAATGGGTGTGGATTGGCCCATATTTATAACAAAATGCCAATCCAAGACACCATGATTTCACCAACAGTTTGCCTCCCTGATACACTTGATGCATCTCTATACAGCATTTTCTCCATTAAGTCTGAAGAGTTGTTTGCAAGTTATATTTACTTGTAAATTCACATGTGGATTGTGTAATAATCTGTTAACCAGAAGTGTAAGGAAGACCTAGGAGCAGTAAAAGAAATTTGTAGTCCACTCCATGACATATGATAATTGATATAGTGCCTTTAGCAACATGAAATAGAATATACAACAGTACATCAAATTGAGGGCCCTTCAGCCCATGATGTTGTGCCAAACTATTCCACCATCAATTTAATTCTTAACATCTGCACAGCTCAGAATCCTCCAAGTTTCGTACATCCATGTGCCCATCCACAAGCCTCTTCAATCTCCCTTTTGTAACAGCCTCCACCACCATCCTCAACAATGTATTTCAGGCACTCACGACTTACTGTGTAAAAAACATACCTCTGATGACACACACACACACACACACACACACACACACACACACACACACACACACACACACACACACACATACATACACACACACACACTTTACGCTTTACATCAGCTGTGGGAAAGTAATAGTGGACAATTAATAACAAATAAGGAGAAAATAGCATGGAACAAATACACACACATACAATGATCAGGGAAAAATCACTACAACGCCCCACCACCCCTTGACTCAGTGCAGGCACTGCTCTATGCTACAATGGACACTAATTAAACCACACATGTCAAACTCACGCCCGCGGGCCAAATCTGGCCCGTGATATAATTATATTTGGCCCACAAGATCATATCAAATACGTATTAGAGCTGGCCCGCTGGCCGCCGCGCCAGTATAGCGCATGCACAGCTAATACTACAAATCCCAGAATGCTTTGCAAATGCATTGGCGCCGGCCCGTCAGCCCGCTAATCGCCCCCACCTCCTCTTTACTTTCATTAGTATCTGCGACCTGTCGCCCAACTCACATGTAATAAACTCCTTACGAAAAATGGCCAAACGAAAGACAGAAAACAGGACCTTTCAAGACAGGTGGGAGGCAAACTATATGTTCATCATTTTAAAAGGCAAACCTGTTTGTCTTGTGTGTGGAGCCAGCGTGTCTGTAGTTAAAGAATATAACATACGACAACACTATGAAACTAAACACCAGGACAGGTATAAGGATCTGAACGAGAAGCAAAAGCTCCAGAAGGTGGAGGAGATGAAAAGAAGTCTGGTTTTACAGCAAACTTTATTTTATATTTTATTTCTCATTTGTTAATGCTTCTTCTGGAAAGAGTTTAACCAAAACTATTATTAAACATTTATTTTAATAAGAAAAAGTTTAACATTACATATGTTGAAAGAAGAGAAAACATGCAGATGTTGTTGAAAATTTTCAATAAATATTTAGTTTGGCCCACGACTTAGTCCAAGTTTTTAATTTTGGCCCTCTGTGAATTTGAGTTTGACACCCCTGAATTAAACACTCCCAACCCTTTTAACAGTGCACATCTTACCAACAGTTTCTCCAGCACCCTTCCATGTTTCTAGGCCTGGAGTGAAGCAGGTGGTCCCAAGCTGGCAAAGAGGGAGAGCAAAGAACATATGGCACCTTTATAGTGCTGGAGAGTCCAGCCCAGGTCATTAGCCGGAGACAATGGCTCAGTGCCAGGAGGGTTAGTCCAATTACAACAGCCAATGGCCTAAGGCCAACAAGTGGCAGGCTGGAGAGTCCAGTCCAGGTAATTTACCTGGATCCAACAGCAAGGTGTACATTAAGGGTTGGGTGGAGTCAAACCTTAATTGGCAGTTGGTTTGTCCTCCAACTAGGTAGGGGCAGTGCTGTCACATAACAGCCACAACTCTTTCCAATACAGTTGTCCTCTAACCACCGCTGGCCTGGGAAAAAGGAGCTGACAATGCCCTTTATAATCTTCTATGCCTCTATTAAGTTACCTCTCATCCTCCATTGCCCTAAAGCAAAAAGTCCTAGCTTGATTAAGTTGCTTCACAGAAACCTAAGCAATGAAAGCATCTTCTAGCTTTGGAGGATATATATAAGTAACCATCAAAGTGGCAGGCTTAAGATAGTCTTAAAGGAGAGTAGCTTAAGGGTGGAAAGGGTTGTTGATTGAAATTAAATTCAGAGATACACAAGAGAGCAGAATTGAAGGACTGCAAAGATCTTGTTGGGATGGAGGAGATCACAGAGGTAGGGAAATTGTAAGGTTATTTGGATACAGAGATGAAAAATTAAATTTGCTGTGTGACAATTCCAGAAACTATTGGAGGTCGGTAAAAAAAAACCAGTGATGCATAAGCAAGATTTGAGCATGGTCTGAGAGGACACAAGAAGCAGAGTTTTGGATGATCTTGTATTGATGCAGAGTGGAAGAAGGAAAGCCAACTTTGATCCCAGATCATTCTGCGTTGACTTCATCTGAAACTGCTACATTCCTTGCTTTCTCCCAAAGACTTTCTCAATATTATTCATATCAATCCACCAGTCGAACAGCTACCAATCCAGTTCTTCTTCAATGTGCTTGTTCATTAAAATTAATCCTTTCACCATGAACAACATTTTCATTTCACTTAAGCTTTCTGATGTGACCAAAAGAAAAGTTTCTGTTCATTTAAATTCGATGCGAACAGCAATCTCAAAGTGTCTTTATCAATATTTGGGATATTTCTAGAGCAAAAGTGATTTGTGGCAACTTAATTTGCAGGTTAAGAGAAAGATGATACATTTTATATCGATCCTACAATCTCTCTGTATCTTTGTGTCCTCTAGCCTCTCCCCTTTTGCACAACTGTAACAACAGATTTCAGATTTATTGTACTCACATGACATCACATACAACCCTGAGATTCCTTTTTTTCTGCGGGCACGGCAGAATTACCACTAATTGGTAGTGAAAAAAAATAAACTATACACAAGTTAAAACATGTAAACAAACAAAGAACTGTAAAGAGATAATGAGCAAACTGACTGCAATGAAGAAAATCAATAAAGTGCACAAGTAAGTGTCCTTAAATGGGTCCCTGATTGAGTTTGTTGTTGAGGAGGCTGATGGTGGAGGGGGTGCAGCTGTTCCTGAACCTGGTGGTGCGAAGCTTGTGGCACCTTTCCTGATGGCAGCAACGAGAACAGAGTGTGTGCCGGGTGGGGAGGCTGTTTGACGGTTGCTTCTGCTCTCAAGCTATCATAACTCAAGTTTAAACCTTGTCTAATATTACTATGCTTTTGAAAGCCTTATTTTGTTGACATTGTTTCAAACTCAATCTCGACAGAGAGAAATGCTAGTTCATTCAAAACACCACATACAAGCCAACCCGCCCTCCTTGTAGGAATTTGCCTCCAGTTATTACAAAAATATCGAAACAATGAAAATCCTTAACTGCTTTCCAATCACTGATGACTTCACAGAAAGAAACATGGCACCAAAGACAAACTCAATTTCTTTATCTTTATTCCCTGGATATGAAACTAGCCATCAGATTCAGTAATTTTTTTTAAATTTAGACACTGCATGGTAACAGACCATTTCTGCCCATGAATCCGTGCCGCCCAATTTAAACCCTATTAACCTTCACCCTCTGTGCGTTTTGAACAGTAGGAGGAAACTGGAGCCCCCAGGGGAAACCCACGCAGGCTCGGGGAAAACATACAAACGGAATTCGAACCCCAGTTCGGTGCTGATCGCTGCCACTGTTGCGCTAACTGCTACGCCCTAAAATATCCAGGACATGAATCAAAAAATGCAGAACAGTTCTTCCAATGCTTTCACCAACATTTGTCATCTGTTCTCCTAAAATCAGTTATTTGGCCACTTGTCTCACTATTATATTCATTATCAAAAATCTCACCTGCCTGCACGTGGTTGAAACCTTTCTGCTCCCTTTCTGTTCACATGCTGTCTAAATGATCTTTAAACATTGCGTTTGTATCTTGCTTTGCATATCTTCCTTAACTTTACCCCTGTCACCTTAAACTTCGGCCCTCTAGTTTTTTTTAAAACATTTCTACGTCTGACTATCAACCTTCTCTCTGCCTCTCATAATTTTATATATTTTATGGTATCACACCTCAGCTTCTAACATTCCCAAGAAAACAATCGAAGTTTGTCCAACCTCTCCACATCACTAACACTCTCCAATTCATCCAGGATCCTGATAAACCTCTTTTGCAATTTTGTGATCAAGAGACACATTTTAAAAGAAACAAAGTATTAAATGGTAAAGACCACAGATTCCTGAAAGTGCCTAAGTCCTAATAGTGGAGCAATTCTTTTCAGTATACGTTTGCACTGATGTTTTTCACTCATCGGTATAGTTTAGCAAGAAGTAGATGCTGTGGTTAAATCTAACTCTAGTTTGAGTGTAGCATGAGAATTCTCTTCAGAAGCGTAAATGAAAAAGATAGCAGATTTAGAAAATGCAACTGACCTATTTTACCCAAACATACTTGAGAACAATTTTCTGGTATGGTAACTGCAAAACAGAACTAGAGAAGAGCAGATTTGTTGTTAATATTTTTTAATGAGTTAAGGGTGCGAGTTGTTGTAGTGTCGTAAATGTCAGCACAAAACAGGCTCTTTGGCTCTTGGAGTCTCTGCCAACCATCAAGTATTCATCTTACATCAATGTAATTAATCCTATCTTATTCTTTCCTCATTACCGTAAACCCCGCAGAATCTACCACTTGCTGAACCCAACACACGAACAGCATCGTGAAGAAACACGTCAGCGTCTCTACTTCCTCAGGAGTTTGGTATGACATTGGAAGCCCTGGCAAATTTCTACAGATGTGTGGTGGAAAATGTGCTGACCAGCTGCAGTCATGATCTGATATGGAGACATCAATACCGAACATAAAGCCCTGCAATAGATAGATGGAAACAACCCAGGACAGCACAGGCAAAACCCTCCCCAACATCAAGAGTATCTCCAGGGAACGCTGCCGACAGAGAGCAATCATCAAGGACCTTCACCACTCAGCACATGCTCTGTTCCCATCAGGTGCCAGAAGACTCACATCACCAGGTTCAGGAACAGCTGCCACCCCTCCACCATCAGATTCCTCAATAACAAACTCAATCAGGGACTCATTTAAGGACCCTATCTGTTGCCCTTTAGATGATGACGTAATAACCATCTGCAGGAGCACATTATACTGTACTCAATAAAACCGTTAAGAGCCGGGGAAAGGAAGGAAAGTGGGCAAGTGCAATAATATTATTGAACTAAAAGATGACATGTGACCCAAGACCCTCACAAAATGCTATGATTATGCAAGGGCAGAACTGGAAGGATGTTTGGCCTCAAGCCTGAAAATACAGCTTTTGCAGAAAACTATTTTTTCCCCCGACATTCATATTCTTTTCCAAAACATTGAAGTCCCACTAAGTTTTTGATTCGTAAACTTCTTCTAGTCTGTTTTACAAAAGGTTAAACGGGCATTAAGTCGGACACTGAAGCAGTAACATTTTTCTGTTTTATCCAGTATTTCCACAATGCTTTTGATCCATGAATCTTTCAGACCCGATTTCAATCAACGGCCTCTATAAACAGAAATTGAACTATCAGGAAAACCTGGTTTTGTTCTAGCACTCTCTCCTCTCTCTCTTCACTCAGCATTGACCTAAAGTTTGAGCCTTCCTTATCCCTTTCATTTGTGAACTGTACAGTGAGATTGAGTGGGTTTATTGACAATGAGGCACAAACAGAGCCAAATTATTCAAATGTTTTCCAGCCAAGGTAATGATGGAGACCAGGAAAAAAATAAAATAATTGCAGTTGTATATTGATTTTTGCAACATTGATACACTTTAAGTGTTTGTCACTGTTAAAATGTAGGAAATATTGCACCCTACTTGTATATCTATAGAGCAAGCTCCCGCAAGCCCCAACAGTTAAAGAACAAATAAATACAGCTCAAACAAACCCTCCGTCAAATCCATCTACACTTGCCTGCTTCCTCAGAAAATCAGCCAAAATACTATAAGTCTCAGCCCACACTCTCTTCTCGCTCTTTCCCATCAGATTCAGATTTCAGATTTATTGTCAGAGTACATACATGACATCACATACAACCCTGAGATTCTTTTTCCTGTGGGCAAGGCGGACTTATTGGCAATGCAAAAAAAAATTGTCCTCAATCTACACATGTAAACAAATAAAGAAATGTAAACAAACTACAATACAAAGAGAGAAAAAAATGAAATGCAAAAGTAAGAGTCCTTAAATGAGTCGCTGATTGAGTTTGTTGTGGGGGTGTCTGACGGTGGAGGGGGAGCAGCTGTTCCTGAACCTCGTTGCTCAAGCCTTGCGGCACCTAGACCTCTTTCCTGATGGCAGCAGTGAGAACAGAGCATGTGTTGGGTGGTGAGGGTCTTAGATGATTGTTGCTGTTTTCTGACATCAGCATTCCCTGTAAGTGTTCTCGATGGTGAGGAGAGTTTTTGCCTGTGATGGTCCTGGGCTAGGCTAGGTCCACTACCTTTTGCAGGGCTTTACGCTCATGGACATTGGTGCCATCATACCAAACCATGGTGCGGCTGGTCAGCACACTTTCCACCAAACACCTGTAGAAATTTAACAATGTCATACCAAACCTTTGCAAACTCCTGAGGAAGTAGAGGCACTGACGAGCTCTCTTCACGATGCCATTTGCGTGTGGGGTCTGAGAAAGATCCTCCAAGATGAAGATTCAGAAGGGTGAGATTCCCCCACTGCCAGATTCAAGGACAATTTCTTTACTGCTGTTATCAGTTGGCTGAATGTTCTGTGTGAACAAGCAAGCCGGCTTCCAGAGACGAGTCATGTATACAGCAGTAGCGAGGCTTTTCAGTGTAAAAAGGGCTAATGTCAAAGCCAGGTCAAATCACCACCACTGCCTCTTGCGAGCTCAATGACTGTAGAAGGAGGGAAAGAAAACTGAGGGATGGACAAAGTTTCATAACCTTGAGATTTCACATAGAATGCATTAGGAGTGCATAACCGTGGAATTCCACGGTGTGCGGAAATGGGGTGGAGGGAGATCTTGAATAACTAGCAGCAAGGGAATTACTTTCATTCATCTGATTAGATTTGCTTTGTTATTTTGAAATGCAGGGAGAATATTTATCCTAGTGGGAGACACAATAGGAACGGGTGTGCAAAGGCTTTGCCCAAATCAATGTGTTCCAGCTTGCACATTGAATTTTTTATTTCAATAATCAGGTTGTAAATCAAACCAGATTTTGAACACATTTCATAACTTCTTCGTTACATGAATGTCAAAATTCCAGACGAAGCAGAGAAAGGAACGGTTTACTTGTGAGAAACTGTGATGCAACACATGCTGTTGGACAAACAATCGCCAAGTCCATAATACAGCTTTAGGGGTCGCTTTAACAGAAAAAAAACATTGTCATTTCTGGTATAAGTGGAACTGCAGTAAAAAGCTCAAGGCCCTTTGAGACCCACCTCCCACTCAGCTGAAGCCCTGGGACAACACAGAGTTAGCAATAATGTTATAGAATGGTAGATCAGACTGAAATGTGCCCTGTGGCCAATTACTGTTTCTGGTTCTATCTGACAAATCATGCAGTGTGTGAAAAATTTCCCCTCAGGTTCCTTTTAAACCTTTCCCTTCAATCTATTTTTTCATCTACTTTTAGACTCCCCGACATTGAGATAAAGACTGCGACTAACCATGTATCTACGCCCCTCGCGATTTTATACATAAGTTCACCCCTCAGTCTCCTCTGTTCTTTGGAAAATTGCCCCAGTCCATTCACCCTCTCTACAGCACAAACCTGAGACAAATTAAGTTGACCCCGCTGTTACCCACGCAGTAACTATTAAGTCTCAAAGTTGGACTGAGACCACATGGGAAAAAGTAAGGAAGGAAAATATGTTGCAATGCCCCAGCAGGGGAGGAGGAAGTGAATGACAAAGCTTGACAACAGGATGGCTGAAATCGTCAAGAAGAAAGGAATACAGGACAATTTCCAAGAAGACGAGGTGATCAAACACTGCAAGCAACATTTTCTCTCTGTCAATGCCAGATTTAACTCATTTTCCCACATTCTTGTGGTTATAGCCAGTTCAGGATAATTGCCAGAGTTCTACATATATACATACTTTTGTATAACCTAGATATTTAGGTGGGGGATCTGCAAGCGTGGAGCTTCTTGCAGCTGTATTTCATTAAAAATTGTGTCAAAGACAGATTTCTGTCCATGAGGTCCATGAGGTTACGATAGTTAGATTGGGCACATCCATCAAAAAATTATGAGTGCAGCAATAATTACAAATAATTACAAATAATTATAAATAATTACAAATAATTA
Source organism: Narcine bancroftii (assembly GCF_036971445.1). Taxonomy (NCBI): domain Eukaryota; kingdom Metazoa; phylum Chordata; class Chondrichthyes; order Torpediniformes; family Narcinidae; genus Narcine; species Narcine bancroftii. The sequence goes on along the minus strand of NC_091471.1, from coordinate 357,021,903 downwards.
CAATAATTACAAATAATTACAAATAATTACAAAAATTACAAATAATTATCAATAATTACAAATAATTACAATAATTACAAATAATTACAAGTAATTACAATAATTACAAATAATTACAAATAATTACAATAATTACAAATAATTACAAATAATTACAAAAAATTATAAATAATTACAAATAATTACAAATAATTACAAAAAATTATAAATAATTACAAATAATTACAATAATTACAAATAATTACAAATAAGAACCAGAATTCAAAAACAACCTGTTCACAACATAATATCCATTACTACTTGTAGAACATTGAGTGTGAGACATTTGGACCTTTGTAAATTACACAAAGCAAAACAATTAATTAACATCATATCTAAGCTACATTAAGTACAGTTTGACCTGCTGAGTTTCTCCATCATTGTGTTTTTACTTGAACCAGGGTGTCAGCAGACTTTCGTATTTTTCTTCCATTAACATTTATGTTGGTCAGTCCTCATTGAAACTGCCAGGAGGACATTACAGAAGGTATTAATGCATAGTTAAAGATATATTCCTGCCACAATGCATGGCTCAGGACATATTAGTTTTGTCGATTAATATTCTGGGAGTTTGCATATACAAGGAGATGGAATAAAATCCCCTGGGATTTTGTTCTCAACCATGCACAGGTGTTCATATATTTACAGGTGCCTTGACAGTTAAGATGTGATCTTATTATAAATATATTTTAAACAGGATATTTTATCATCTTCCCTTATTGACTGACAATCTTGCCTGTTCCTGTTCCTTCTTGATACTGGATTTCAACCCGAAATGTCGACTTACATCATTTGCCTTCATAGATGCTGCTGTGTTCTTTCCCAAATGGGGCTTTCCATAAGCTTGCCATCTTGTCCTATTCCAGTCCTAGCTGCTATTGCTGGCCGTAACTCTGTAGAAATGATCTCTGTGTATGTCTCTCCCTCTCTGACACAGAGAGAAAAAGCCTGTTTGACTCTCTCTGCTTGTAAAACCACATGACCCTCTTAAAACAACAAGCTCTACTCCAGACAGAAGGCAGCTCCGACAAGATCTTTCATCTGTTGCATTTTTGTAAACAATAATCCATTAGTGAAGTCTTTTGGGCACTCTCTAAAGCTCTTGCAAAAACTGTGGAGCCAATATGTCTAGCATGAGCAGAGCTCTAGTATTTCAAATAAGATCTGTTTAAAAGTGTTTGTATATGGCCTACTCTAACAAACCTTTCCCAATTTATCTCCCAAAAACTTTTCTATAAACTCTGCCACTCTATGTGTGTGTGTGTGTGTGTGTGTGTGTGTGTGTGTGTGTGTGTGTGTGTGTGTGTGTGTGTGTGTGTGTGTGTGTGTGTGTGTGTGTGTGTGTTTTAATGCCTATGTGATCTTTTAGAGTGCACTGTCCAAGCTCAAAGAGCCCCATTGGTTGAAGCAATAATCAGTGTGTGCCATTCCTCAGCTAGTGGTGACAGGAAGGCCACACAACCAAAGAAGGCTGCAGGGAATAAAATGATATGCCTTCCTAAAGAAGCTACAGAAAAAAAAATAGAATCACTAAGAGGTCACTGCCTGGCAGAACAATGACCAACATGAGCTGAAAGGCCTGGTGACAAGGCAGTTCCTGGGGAGTTGTTCCAGGAAGTAAGGTGTGCAGCCGACTCCATTCTTGAGAGGCTGAATACGTAAATAACAAGACTGTGGGGGCAATACAACTTTACCTCTGGCCAGCATTCGGATTTGTTGTTGCATTTGAAGCCTGAAAATCTTGACTTCTCGGGGATTGGGTTGGAACGGATTTTCAGATTTCCTGAGTTCTCGAGCAGTACTTCTAGAATTCAAATTTATGGAGGAATAAAACTGCACTGGTTGTAGATGGATGGAACTTGGAGCTTCTACTGCATCTGCTCCACTGCTTGACAATTCTTTTGCTTTCTTTAAATACTTTTGTAAATGACTTTGTAATTTCTTTGCAATAAGATTTTATCTTGCACCGTGTGCATGATGTTCTGAAGTCTGAAGCTGTGGTTCTGTTCCACAAATTTAATAACCATTTTCATGGACTTTTCTGCAGTAGGCTTTTTTATAAATAAATTGTAGACTTTCTGATGTCATATTTCCATTAGAACATTATTGCTCAGACCACAATCTAGTTTCTTAATTATTTCAATTTTGTTACTCAATTTCAATGTGTTCTTTCTCTTCACACCATGAAATTTTAACTACTTTAGGATCCATTATTATGGGTTTGTAAAAACATATGCCTAATATGGCTGCCATTTGCATCTGTCCGCTTATGCATTCTCACACGCACGCAAAAGCCCACTAAATTTTAAAAGTTCAAGAGTTTCCGTAAAATCCAGATTCTTGGGTGGCATCTGAATTTTTGGGCTTCTGCTGTATTACGAGTTAAAGCAAATTGCTTTCAATCAGTTGACAACTCTGCAAATCGCTGGCGGGACCAGTTCTGGTCACCTCATTATAGGAAGGATGCGTAAGCTTTGGAGAGGATGCAGAGGAGATTTACCAGGATATTGCCTGGATTGGAAAATAAGTCTTATGATGTAAGGTTAGAAGAGTAATGACTTTTCTCTTTGGAGTCCAGAAGAATGAGAGGAGACATAATAGAGGTCTATAAGATTGTGAGAAGCAGCTATCGCCTTTTTCCCAGGGCAGAAATAGCAAACACCAGGGGACATCTCTTCAAAGTGAAGGGAGGAAAGTTTAAGGGGTACTTTTTTTATACACAGAGGGGTTGTGGGTGCCTGGAATGCCCTGCCGTGGGTGGTGGTGGAGGATAAAACATTAGGGGAACAAGAGATTCTTAGACAAGCACATGGATGAAAGAAAAAGAGGGTTGCAAGGTAGGAATCATAGAACATCAGAGCCCAGAAACAGGCCTCTTCGGCCCTTCTAGTCTGTGCCAAACCCGCTTTTTTGCCTAGTCCCACTGACCAAAGGTTTAGTTCATTTTTTTGGTAGGAATGTACAGGTCAGCACAACAATGGGGGCTGAAGGGCCTGCATGGTGCTGTAAAGTTCCAGGTTGACAAGAAACAAGATCACTTTCACACAATGCATCTGCTAATGGGAAAAGGATTACACTTAATGCAATATCTTCATGGTGAACAGGTTGCGCGGTTAATTATCCAAGTATATGGCAACAGGCAAGTTCATTTTTAAATGCATGGAGTGAATTTACTGACAGATATTGAGAAAAGATGGCAAAATTGCAATCCAATTGCACAAATGTTGTGCAATCAATTTGGCAAATCCTTATTGTGTTTTTCAGATACAGATGAGCTGTTGGCTGAACTGGTAATGTTGACTTAACCGGAGGGATTGTCGCTCATTTTCTGTCCTTTTTTCTCAGATAATAAGAAAGTTCATGTAAAGGCCATCTTCAGATGAAATGAAGCATTGTGCCCTTGATGGACAAATACTGAAACATGGGGTTAATTTAGGAAGCTTTTTTAAATCAGCTGGTATGGATACCATAGCCTCGACCACCTGCTTCTTGAAAGAGTTTCAAATGAGGAGACCTAGTTCCATGATAATGGGCTGGTCATTAAAAGAGAGATGTGGGTGGTGAATCTCTGGAATTCTCTACTTTGGAGAGTTGCAACGGCTAGAAGGACTTAAAGGGGAGGTAGTCGATAACTAACTCCCGCCGTATTGGAAAAGCAGCCAACATATTAAAAGTCTAAGCCCACCCTGGTCATGCTCACTTCATCCTCTTCCCGTTAGGAAGAAGGTTCACGCATGTGAGATTGCTCACATCCGATTCAAGAGCAGTTCCCTTCCTGCCGCGAACAGGGTCCTGAACAAATCCCAGAATTGCTAATTATGTTACCTTTACTTTGTATCAGCTGATTTCTCTTGCTGTAATTGAGCAGTTTTGTACTGTTTTACTTGCTGTAATAATGCACGAAATGTCTACTCGCAAAACAACATGTACAACTGTATTTTTGATACGTGACAATGAACTTAAATTTTTAAAAGATTTGGAACTGGTTTTGAAAGGTAATAGGGAGAATCCTGTGAATTACAGACCAGTGAGTCTTACATCAGTGGTGCGCAACTATTGGACAAGATTATTGAGCATTTGGAGAAGTAGTCTTCTCAGGGATAGTCAGTTTGTGAGGGAAAGGTTGTGATTCATGAGACTAATAGAGATTTTTGAGAAGGTAATAAAACAAAATGATGAAGGAAAGTGGTAGATGTGGTATATATGGATTTTAGTAAGGCATTTGTCAAGGTCCCCCAAGAGAGACTCGTTCAGAAAGTCATGAGGCATAGGATCCATGGAACCTTGGCTGTGTGGATTCCCAATTGGCTTGCCTGCAGTGAGGAGAGGGTAGTAGCAGACAGAAAGTATTCTGCCTGGAAGTCAGTGATATGTGGAGTTCCGCAGGGATTGTTTTGGGACTCCTACTCTGTGATTTTTATAAATGACCATGATTAAAGCTGGGCCAGTAAGTTTGCGATGATACAAAGGTTGGAGGAGTTGTGGATAGTTTTGAAGGTTGTCAGAGGTTACAAAAGGACATAGACATGATGTAGAGGTGGGTGGAAAAGTTGCAGATGGAGTTCAATCCAGATAAATGAGGTGATGCATTTTGGAAGGTCAAATCTGAAGACTGAGTACAGGGTTAATGAACAGATACTTAACAGTGTGGAGGAACAGAGAGGTCTTGGGGTCCAAATCCATCTCAAGGTTGCCCTGCAGGTTGATAGGATAGTTAAGAAGGCCTATGGGTGAGAGATGACTTAATATGAGGTCTACAAGAATCAGAGAAGCATAGATAGGATGGACAACCAGCATTTTTATCCCAAAGGTGAGAGTAGCAAATACCAGAGGATAAGGTGAGGTGAGGAATGTTTAAGGGAGATATCAGGGGTAAGTTTTTTTTTACACTGAGAGTTGTGGGTGCCTGGAATACTTTGCCAGGGGTGGTGATAGAGGCTGAAACATTAGGGGCATTTAAGAAACTCTTAGACATGCACAGGGATGAAAGAAAAATAGAGGGTTGTGAGTCAGAGAGGGTTTCACTTTTTTGGCGGAATAAATAGGTCAACACAACATCGAGAGCCAAAGGGCCTATGCTGTGCTGTAATGTTCTATGGTGGTAATGGGGAACTGGCACAGAAGAGGAGTGAGATCAATGAGGTTGAGCAGTAAACTCTCGATTTCTTGAGTTTCTTGGACTTTTCTAGAACTTCGTAGCTTCAAGGATGCCGAATGTTGCCTCCACAGTTGGTAACCGTTAGAGAGGAAGCATATGGCTCAAATTCAAATTTATTGTCAGAGTACATATATCACATAAAACTCTGAGATTCTTTTTTCCTTTGCAGGCCAGGCAGAATTTATACTTGTTGGTTGAATAAACTAGCCATTCTCAACCTACTTACAGCTATGCCCCCGCTCCCCCTGCCTCCCACCCCCCCCCAACCCCCCCCCCCCCACCGATCCTCCCCCTTCCCCCAGGCCTCCTTCCCTGTGAAGCAGTCATATTTAATTGGTTTCTTCAGTACTTCTGTCCCACACAAAAATAAATTAAAAGTGTTTATGTTACGTGAGGTGAAAAGAAAACAAAGCTTTTATTCTGAGTGGAACAACTGTGGCTTGTGGTTCCAGAACAAATGGGAAATCATTCTTATTGAACTTGTAGGAAAGAAGAAAAACATTAAAAAAGATCCTTAGAGTGCAATGGTTTGTACACAATGAGTCATTAGGGAACCATAAAGCATATACTCAAGGATGTGAAAACAATGAAAAAAAATCTTTAAAAAATAATTCTTATAAAATTACAGATTCAGTGAGACCCTTGAGCTTAATGTCCAAGTCTTTTGATGTCAGCCAACACCTTTCAGCCTTCACATTTGTTTTCTGGATTTGAAAGAAGAAAAATTTGTGGAAGGCAATTCATAACCCAAGCTGGATCCATGGCAGTCAAATACAACCATGTCAAAGCAAAGAACACTCTGAAAACATTGTTAACTTTCCACATTTATCTAAGTACATTCTAAGCTGCTTCCAAATATTTCGATCCTTGGAAAAAAAATTGTGCTGCTTGGCAACTATATAGCAAAGCCTAGCTGCAAATTCTTTTCCATCCCCCCAAACAATCCATTCAGTTTCTGTTGCCCCCTACATAACCTAGGCCTCCCCCTTATTAAAGATTACAGTCCATGGCTTCCCCCTTAAATGTGTTGTGGCCCCCAGGCGCCTGTAGAGCTGCTGTTGAGAATGGCTGGTGTAAACTTTACTCAAGTAAAAGATATGTGTACAAAAGAGAGAAATGGAGAGTGGGGTCGCACAGTTAACGTAGTGGGAACTGTTACAGCACCAGCGATCGGGACCAGGGTTTGAATCCAGCACTGTCTGTAAGGAGTTTTTGCTTTCTCCCTGTGGCTGCATGGGGGAGCCCCCTCTGGGGGCTTCAGTTTCCTCCTGCCCTTTGAAACATTGTGGGTCAATTGGGTGTAATTGGGTAGCACAGGCTCATTTGGCTGTATGTCTAAAAATATATTTTTTAAAAGAAAGAAATGTAAACAAACTGATTATGCCAATAAAAATAATAAATCATGTACAAAATAAGAGTCATTTAAATGAGTCTCTGACTGAGTTTATTGCCTTTTTTTAGCTATTACCCTGTCATCAGGGACAGGCTCATTTTAACAGGAATTTTACTGTCACCACCTGTATTTCTCACCAGAAAGGTATTTTAGGCAGTTTCACCAAACAAAAGAACATCACATCACCAATCCATAATCTCCCTAGCCATTCCTGCTCCCCCTAATATCTTACTGTCACAGACCAAATTACAAACTCGCATCCAACTCAAACCCAAGCAAAGCTTCCAACCATCTGGGTCTCCACCCATCACACTTTCCCTTCTGCAGTAGCTCGCACCCCTTCCTTCAGCTCAGTCCATCTACTGCTTTAATCCATATTCATCCTTCCAGCCAGAATCACCCTTTTCTATATCCTGCACAGTTATTTTAAAGCATAATTTCAGCTCCAAACCAGTGACACAGCTTCCAGTCATACAGTTTAAAATAGTCATCGCTATATCAAATCATTTCCTTGCCTCACTTATTTCTTTCCTGACGCTATATTATGAAAAAGTTAATTGTCCTTCAAGTAATAAACTGCATACCTTCTTAAAAGTTACACAAACCAAAGATTATTCTTTAAGTTTTATAAAAACACATGACAGTTCCCTTGATCCAGACTACAATACTTTTCTGAAATTCCATTTTGTTTGATTTTAACATATAATCCAGGACTACTCGTGCCTTTTTAAGGGGGTTCTGCATTGTTGGAGCTGCTGCTTTTTGATAGAGCATTCAAACCAACCCTTGGCTTCTCCAATGTAAGAAAGAGATACCTTGGTGCAATTTGACCAAGGAAATTCAGATCACACACTGATTAATGATAATCTCTCAGACAAGAATAACATGGAGGATTACAGCACAGTTCACGCGGCATGGTTGGCGTAGCGGTTAGTACAATGTCTTCACTGCTCGGGGTTCAAATCCAGCACTGTCTATAAGGAGTTTGTACATTCTCCCTATGTCTGCATGGGTTTTCCCTGGGAGCTCCAGTTTCCACCCAGAGTTCAAAACATACCAGGGGTGGAGGTTCATTGGGTGGCATGGACACATGGGCTGAAATGGCCTGTTACCGAGTTGTATGTCTAAAACAAACACAAGCCCTTCAGCTCAGGATGCTGTGCAGACCCATGTAAAACTGCCCCACAGCAATCTAATGCACACCCATAATTGACATCCCCGTCTGACTGAAACACGTTAGCTGGTCATTTATCTCACAGTTCTTTGTGGAAGCTTGCTCATCCTCAATCGGTTGCTCATCTGCACCAGAGCAACAACATCATTTCAAAAGCCCTTTGTTGGAAGTGAAGTGCAATAACAGATTGTGACAGGTACTACGTATTGCTGTGGGTGTGTGTAAAGAGGAATGTGATATTATCTGTAAATGCTAAGTTGTACAGTATAACTAAATAGTTCTATTGGCTATGAATTGTAGCCTCATAAAAAGAGATTTATACTTCATCAACAATATTGCATGTCAAGATTCATTCATATTTTTTATTCACAAAAAATAACCATTCATTAATAAATCTCTGTCATGGAATTTTATTCAATGACTTCAACCTTTTACAAAAGTCAAATTTACATTATTGGACATCAAATGAAGAGAATGAACAATCGGATGACAGGTTTATTCATGTAAATAAGCACAAGGAAATTCTGATTGTTTCTGCAGGCGTCAGTGGGCTTTACACCATCCAATCAAAGAGCAAGATGTACATGTACAGATAACAAGAAGGCCACTCTTCTGGGTAGGTGTTTCCAACAAATCAGCAGGAAATGATGACAGATATTTTACCAAATGTTGAATGATGACCTTCCAACCAACGTTGTGCATTAAGCCATAGCCTTGACATTGTTCATTACTCATTAGCAATAGTGAATGTATTCCTGCAACCGGTCAATAGGAACAGCCCTATTAAAGACAATATCCTTTCCTTTTGGCAAATTCTTTATTGCGCAATAAGGCAGGTTTTATTTCCCTTCTGCTTGAGGCGAAGGGGTCAATTTTATGCTCCGGGTTCAATTGACAAATCAAGCATTAAGTGTGCTGCAGGAATTCTCTTCAAGCTTCTGAGAAAATAAACTTCTTAGGACCACAAACAAGCCCAGAGTGCCAAATATGAAAAGGTAACCAATAACTTTCTTTGTTTTAAAAGATACTCAATTATTTATTGAAAAGTGAACCTTCATATTGGTGCAGTTGAAAATATGTTTGGAGCCAAGGACAAAATGGAAGCAGCCCCTTTGACACATTGAGTCCATGCTGAGCATCAGTACAAAGATTAACACTAACTTTGGAAATTATCTGTGCCAGTCACACATCTGGCATGCTGCTGTTCAGCCAGTGTCTGATAATTGGTTCCCGACTTGTGGACACAGGCTGGTTCTCTTGGTTTTCTCTTTTAAAGTAGAGCAGGAACGTTATATAAACCAAGCACAGGCCAGGTCTGATGTGCCTTTTCCTTCTCCAGTCAGGGTGATCCAGATGTGGTGGCCACGGCTCTTATGTGCCCCAGGGTTTCAGTCCTCACATCCTTCGATGAACACAGGGGCATTGCAATGGAAAGCTCTTCCAGGGTTGGTCTCTTTGGACGGATCTGTTCTTCTACCTCTTCTGACAAAGAGTCTATGCTCCTATTCTTGGTCAGGGAGACAAGCCAGCAAAATTATTCCTGAGGCTTCCATTGTTTTTGAACAGAGGAAAAAAATGACCCAATTTCCTTTGGTACAATCTTGCTCAGTACTCAAAAGTGCTGGAGAAACACAGCAGGTCATACAGTAGCCATGGAAAGCAATGGACAGTCAATGTTTTGGTCATGATCCCTTCTTCAGGCATGCCAATGTTCAAATAAGAAGGTGGGGTAGGGCGATAGGGGAGAAGCACAGGCTAGATGGCGATAGGTGGATATGGGCAGGAGGGAGAAGGAGCTGAAAGGTAATGAGGAAGGGGGCAGAGGACTGTAGCTCTGTGGCTTCTTCTGAACTTGATACAACCAGCTAAAATGCTCTTTCAAGAGTCTCTAGTGACATACCAAATCTCCTCAGGTACCTTACAAAGTATAGCTGCTCGTCGGCCTTCTTCGTGATTGTATCAACATGGAGGTTCCAGGGCAGATCCTTGGAGATGTTGACACCCAGGAATTTGAAGTTCTTGACCATCTCTACTACTGAGGCCTCGATGAGGACTGGGTGATGTTCCCCTGACTTCTTCCTGAAGGGCACAATAATCTCTTTGGTCTCGCTGACATTGAGCGCAAGGTTGTTGTTGTTTCACCATTCGATGAGCTGATCTATCTCCTTCCTGTATGATTCCTCATTACCGTTTGTGATTTGGCTGACAACTGTGGTGTCAGCGCCAAACCTCTAGATGGCATTGGAACTGTGCCTGGCCATAGTCATGTGGACTAAGCACACATCCTTAGGGTGTGCTTGTGTTGATAATCAACTTTCGATTCGTACTGACTGGTCTTCCGATAAGAAAGTCAAGGATCCAATTTCAGGAAAGGGTACAGAGGCCTAGAGTTTGTAGCTTCATGACCAGCACTGAGGGAATAATGGTATTGAAGGCTGCACCGGGGCTGTAGTGGATGAAGAGCAGCCGTATGTATGAATGGTATCAGAAGCAAAATAAAAATAAAGAGAAATAAAGACTGGGTTAAAACAAAACGTGGAGCAAAAATATATCAAAGCTTTCGAATTTCAAGTTATTAAAAGCAATTTCAATAATTAAATGCTGAATTAATTAGACACCATACTTACAAAATGTAATATTTGCTCATTAATTTGCTGGCTTCCTCCATTCCCTACATTACCACACTGTTTGCTCTTCCAACATTGCTTCATTTGGGATGTCCAGAAATGGAGATGAATGGCGTAATACAAAAACAAATCTTTCTTCCGATGACAAAGAGAATGACTGGCAAGTTTAGCAGTCATCAGATGGGGTAAATGCAGCCAGAGGCTTAACATGACAAAGCAACCACAATGGATTTCAGCGATGTGACAGTGGAAAGGCATCCCTTTGCACACAATGTTTGCACTGACAAGCCATGCCGATTAAATGATCTTTGACTGTTGGCCAAACACTCCTATACCTTCCCCATCCATTACTTTATTCACTCAATACCGTATTCAACAAAAAAATTTCAGTTTACTATAGTCTCTGATTTTTCCTTCAATATGATATGAGGGTTTATTGTGATACACAAGCACGGACACACTGAAATTCTTACTTTCTGCACGTAAGATACACCACAATGGCATGAATTAAGTGACCAAAATGAGACAGAACAAGACATAATAAATCTAAAAGGATAGATAAATAAATAGTCACAGTTGTCCTGGGTGGCAGAATCTCCACATTCCTGGAGTCACCTGGCTATACCTGAAGAGCTAGTGGCCACAAGCTCCAACTCCACAGGGTCCATATTATCACGAATCCAACCTACTGAGGTCTAACATCTTCCAAGTCAGCTGAATGAAGAATTTGACTATGATAACTGATACCAATTGAGAGATTAAACAGCACCATCCCCAGCTGGAGACTGCAAAATACTCAGAAGAACAAAGCACGTCAAACAGCATCCGTGGAAAGCAGCTGGCAGTCAACGTTTGGGGCCAAAACCCTTCATCAGGATTTCCTGAAATCAGGAATAACAACAGGATAAGAAGCACCTTCTTATTTGAACCTTCACCCGATTTCGCACATTGCTGATGAAGGGCTCCGGACATTAACTGCTTATTGTGTTCCACAGATGCTGTGTGACCTGCTGAGTTCCTCCAGCGCTTCTGTGAATTGAACTAGTTGCCCAGTGTTTGCAGAATTCTTACTTCCAGACCATGAAATATGCAAAAAATTCATGAACAATTACCATGTAAACTTGAAGGATTAGATTTATTTTCAGTGTTTGTTTTAATCCAGTAATGAAAATTAGAAATGAAATTCTGTACACATAAAAATAAATCTACCGTATATACTTGTGTAATAGTCGATCCCGTGTTAAAGTCGACTCCTTTTTTTGGCCCAAAAATCGCATATTTCCATATATTGCTTGTAAAACTCAACCTCCTCCTCTCTTATTTTTGACCCCGACCATCTGCCCGCCGGAGCTCCCGACGCCCCGACCGCAGATTCTCGCCTCAGCTGCCCGTTCTCCGGGGCTCCAGATGCCCCGAACTTGGACTTACAACCTGGTCCCGGCCATCCAAGCACTCGACATCCTGCTTCTTACTGTGGTCAAAAGTAGTATCCATGTAAAAGTTGACCACCACCCCCCATCCCCATTTGGTCCCCAAAACACTGACTATTACATTATTATATACAAGCTGGTGTTCATAATGTGAAGAGTACAGCGTGTACTCAGGTCAAGCGTTCTTTCAAAATGTAATCAAGGTTTAACAGCATCTTTTATTTATTCATTAACAAGCATCTACGGTATTATCACTCCAGTGTCTTATTGTCAGCATTAATAATCTTAATTGCTTTGTCGGTTTTGGGATAATGGATCACTAATTAGCATTGAACATGCTCGGCAGACCGTTCCGGTTGAAGTGCTGCCTCCTTCTGACACAAGAAGGTATTACAGAATATTATGGAAATTCTTGCAATTTCCCAATTTTATTCCAAACAGGATTTTGTGTAGAATTCAGTACTGAAGTAAATCCTTTACACTTGATTACTTTTTATATTTTGAGTTTTGCTTGTGAAAATTGTATCTGAGGTTGCAAGAGATCCATTGTAGCACATTAAGACAGAAAATTGCAACAAAGTACAGGCCCTTTGACCCACAATGTTGTGCCAACCTATGTCACCATACTCCTCAACAATCTAATTTTTTTTCCTGCCTCACCCCCAGAACCCTTTATTTTTCTTGCACCGGGTGACACCATCAGAGGGGATGACACCAAAATGACTGTCTATAAAATTTTTGTCCGGTGCTTCAGCAGAAATTTATTATTTTTATAAAAATATCTCTGTAGATAGTTGTAACAATAAATACATTTTTCGTAAGCCCATCTTACAATATATCTACGAGGCTAAAACTCTATCCTAATTTATTTTTTGAACCTTCTAATGAGCTCCGGTCAGAGCTGTCATTTATACCCAATTACAATGTCGCTTCAATTCATGTGGTTTTGTCAGCACACGCTGTTGTTTTAGTTGCTGGTGGTGTATTTATAGTCGCTGCTTTTGTCAAATTTTCTGGTGTTTTAGTTACGATATTGCTACAAATTAGTATTTGTAAATACATTTAGGCTGTGCGCATGATATTGTAATATAAAGGTGTAATTTTAATTTTGTTAGTTGGTTTATCTCACTACTATTTCCATTACATTCAGTGTTTATACGGGAATTACGATTCACAAGTAACATTAGTGCAAAAAAAATTACCAAGGATTCTCTATGGTCTGGTACGGGAGGGGGTCCATGGTGGAGGGTGTTGGTGTGACACCATGAGTTAGTTACCATACTGGGTGACACCAATCCTAATGATGCCACTGCTCTCCTCGTTTATCACTCCAAAGAGAAAGGCCCTAGCTCTGTCAACCTTGCTTCATTCAGGAAATAAAGATCCTGGATTGACCAATGTGCTTATGCCTAGAAGTACAAATGGTTCAGATGAGGGACCTCAGACCTGAAATGTTGGCTTTCAGAATCAGAATTTATTGTCACAAACATGTCAAGAAATTCATTGTTTTGTAGCAGTATTACATGTGCAATATTGCTGTAAATTATATATTTTTTAAAGTAAATAAATCAGTAAGTGCAAAAACAAAGAAAATGAGATAGTGTTCATTGACCATTCAGAAATCTGATGGCGGAGGGGTAATAGCTGTTTCTGTACTGTGGGTGTTTGTTTTCAGGCTCCTGTACCTCCTTCTTGATGGAAGCAATGAGAAGAGGGCATGGCCTGTGTGGTGGAGTCGTTGAGGATAGAGGCTGCTTTTAAGACATCACCTTTTGTCCTCAATGGAATGAAGACAATTGCCCGTGATGTCTCGGGCCAAGCTAACAACTCTCTGGAGTTTTTTCCTGTCCAGGATTTCTTCCTGTTGGCCCCTCCATACCAGACAGTGATGCAACCAGTCAGAATGCTCTCCACGGTGCACTGGTAGAGATATGCAAGAGTCTTTGTTGACATGCCAAATCTCTACAAACTCCTCACAAAGAATAGCCGCTACCATGTCTTCTGCATCGACATAGAGGCCCCAGGCTTTATTTCTCTTCCTGAAGATGTGGTTCAACCTCCTCAGAGTGTCCAGCATATTTCAGATTTCAGCTTTTCAGCATCTGCATTCTTTAGCAATGAGCACCTCACCCCTATTACGAGTCAAGTTATTATAGAATAATAGAAAATAGCAACTTAACTTCAAAGTGAAAAGCCAATAAGGCCACTACTTCTACAGGGGCCTGAGAACAAAAGCATTAACTGAGGAGTGTGAACGAGGTGCTAATTAAAGTAAACACACTGAAATGCTGGAGGAACTCAACCAGTCTTTTTAACAAATATAGGAGACATTTCAGGGCCCTTCTTAAAGGAAAAATCAGTAAAGGCAGGAGGAGGATATATATCAGAAAATCTCAGAATTCAAACAATGGGTGAGGAATCCAGACCAACAAAAGGTGTTTATTGGATGTGATAAGGGACTAGGTTGAATTTGCGAAAGGAGACAAGCAGACAAGATACGAGGTATATAAGATGATGAGGGGCCTCCAATTTACGGGTAGTCTTAGTCTGGCAGTACATGAGACCATTGTCAGACATAATGGGATGGAGAATTGAAATGGGTGGCCACTGGGAGATCCACTCTATTATGGCGGACAGAGCCAAAGTGCTCAACAAAGCGATCTTCCAGTCTGCGTCCAATCTCTCGGATGTAGAGGAGACCACAGTGGGAGAACTGGATGCAATAAATGACCCTTGAAGATTCACCAAATGAAATGATGCTTCACTTGGAAGGGCTATTTGGGGCCCGAAATGGTGCAAAGACCTATCTGCTGTATCAGATGAAAAACCATCATGACTTTCTTTTGGAATGGTCAGCCATTCTCATCGGAGAGGGTGGCAGGCCTTGTAGCCATTCTGGGGCCACAGCATATTTAAGAAACAGCCTTGTTTTCTTTTCACCTAATGTAATGTTCTTTATGTAGTCAGTAGGAGGTGGGTCACGTCTCCAGAATGGAGGACCATCGCCTTCCCAAGATCGTGTTATATGGCGAGCTCTCCACTGGCCACCGTGACAGAGGTGCACCAAAGAAGAGATACAAGGACTGCCTAAAGAAATCTCTTGGTGCCTGCCACATTGACCACCGCCAGTGGGCTGATATCGCCTCAAACTGTGCATCTTGGCGCCTCACAGTTTGGCGGGCAGCAACTTCCTTTGAAGAAGACCGCAGAGCCCACCTCACTGACAAAAGGCAAAGGAGGAAAAACCCAACACCCAACCCCCAACCCCAACCAACCAATTTTCCCCTGCAGCCACTGCAACCGTGTCTGCCTGTCCCGCATCGGACTTGTCAGCCACAAACGAGCCTGCAGCTGACATGGACTTTTACCCCCTCCATAAATCTTCGTCCGCGAAGCCAAGCCAAAGAAGAAGAAGAAGAAGAAGGAGATAAGTTACAGAAGGAACCAAAACTTGACTGATTCACAGAGAAGGGGGCCCATAAAAAATTTAAGCAGACTCCTGTCGGGGGGGGTGGGGGGGGGGGAGGGGGATAGACAAAAATATGTTCAGAATTGCTGGATGATGGTGACAATCTCTCTAAAAATGATTTTCTGCTTGTTTATGCACGTTGTTTTCGGCAGCTTGCTTCCTGTCAAATTGGTGATTTTTTTTTGTGACAACATTAAAGTAGTTTGTTGGGTTTGATGAGCCCTGAGGTTGGAAAAAAAAATGCTTACAAATGCAATTCTTTCTCTCTAATTGGCAGCTGCTCTGAATTTGAATGAACACGGAGCACAGAAGGACGATCGACTGGAATATCCAGTGAGCGATGCATGAATTCCATATGATCCAAGGTTTAACACTAAAATAACTGAACACAACCAGGGTTCCTTATTTAGGAACTGTCATTGGATCTTGGCATCAATCGCCAGACCATCATTTATTCCCGTTGATAATAACTCCCTAATCTTAGTGGCTTCCTTAAACTATTTTATCAGGCAGTTAAGAGGAAATCTTAGTACTGTGGTTTAGAATTATAGACCAGCAGATTCCCTTCCCTTAAAGACATTTTCAAACTAGTTTGCCTTTAAACCTCAATTTGTAGTTTCATGCTTACCATCAGTAGGGCCAGATTTTTACCACAGATTTACTTAATTATTCACATTTAAAATCCCAGCTTGTATGGTGGATTTTGAAATTGCATTCTCCGAGTCCACATCGACAGATCAATAGTTCAAACTACTCCAGTTTGAATCAGGCTGAGGAATATTTCTTCCCATGGGCAGTGAGAACGCTGAACGACCAAGGAAACTGCTCACACTAACTATACGAGACTCTCATTTTCATGAAGCAATATTTACTTATGAATATTTGTCCTGCATATGTACCTCTGTATAAAAGTTACGTCTGGTTGTGTGTCTGCGTGTTTTGCACCAAGGACTGGAGAACGCTATTTCGTTGTGCTGTATTTGTACTATAAACTTGACTTGAGTGACATTGCAATGATACGTCACTTCAGTTGACATGAAGAGTAAGTTTAATCTCTGTTCTGGTGCTTGAATTCACTTGCCAGTCCCCACAGCCCTCTGCGCTCCACTGCATGCAGTGCTGAGCATCAACCACTTGGTTAAGGATCTGAGACCACCTCACTCCAGCCACTCCCCTCACCACCTGCATCCCTCACTTCTGCAAGTATTTCCCTCCTTGAGAGACTACCTGCGGAATAAAGGAAGTTAATTGACTCTCATACATTCTCATGGACGGCAACCAGGTTTGAATTCGCCGCTGCCTGCAAGGAGGTTGTCTGCGTGGGTTCCCTCTGGATGCTCCGGTTTCCTTCCACCCTTCAAAACATATGGGGTTTGTAGGTTAATTGGTGTATTTGGGTGGCATGGACTCGTGGGTTGGAAGGGCCTGTTACCATGCTGCATGTCTAAAAGAAAATGCATTTAATCATCATTTACGTGTGAAGTGTACATTATATAATCCTTAAATGTTTTAATGCTAACAAATATATAATCAGACTTGGGAGCAGAAATAGGCTCTTCAGCTCATCAAGTATGCCCGCCATTTAATCATGAGCTGATTTATTTCCCCACTCAGCCCCACTGCCCGGCCTTCTCCCAATAACCTTTGAATTCCTGGCTAATCAAGAATCCATCATTCTCTGCCTGAAATGTATATCCAATACATTATGCATATTTAATATATGTAATCAGTGTTGGTACCATGCATGTGGCATTTTGGAAGCACTGTTGCAGCGTGGTTAACAGTGCAGCGGTGCTGTGGTTGCAGAACCTCACAAGATATTGATCGAGTGACACGCTCAACATGCGGAGACAAGGTGAAATGAAACAGTGGAAAGTGATGGGTAAATACCAAAGGGACCTCAGGCAAATCCACCAGTCAACTAAATGTTTATCCATATGTGAGCAAAGCCATCAAAAAGGTATACAAACATGAAGGTTTATTTCTGGAGAGATAGAAATGTAAAGTAGGGAAATTATGCTAAACCCGTATCCAACATCAGTTAGAAAACAATTAGAGAATTGCATGCCATCTTCCTCACCATATTATAACAATACATTTCTTTATAAATAAACAAGTTTCTTCCCAATAGCTAGCAGGCTTTTGAATGCCCCTTGATGGATGTTCTAACACCACAAAGCACCTTTTGCATTAGGATTACCATGAATTTTTATCATCTTTCATATGTATTTCTTGTTTCTTTTAATTTAATTCAATTAGTTTACTATTATAGCTTTTCTTTACAACTTCCTTTTCAGTTGCAGCAAGCAAGAATCTTGGGCATACTGTATTAAATTTAAATTTAGACATACAGCACAGTAACAGGCCCTTCCAGCCTAAGAGCCAATGCCTTCCAAAAACCCCCCAATTAACCAACAACACCCCCCCTATTGCATTTTTGAAGGGTGGGAGGAAACCAGAGCCCCCGAAGGAAACTCATGCAGAATGTACAAACTCCTTACAGACACCATCGAATTCGAACTCGGGTCGCTGGCAAAGAGCTAACCACTACACTATCCTTGCCACCCATTGTGTAGATTGTTCCATGTGTATCCAACATTAAATATTGAGGCAATGGAGAAAATTCAAAGACTTAGAAAGATGGTGAATGAAGATTACAAAATTATGAGGCACAAAATAGTCGGTCTTTTTCCCAAGGGTTGGAAATGTCAAGGTCTAGAGGGCATCAATTTAAGGTGAGAGGGGAAAAGTTTAAAGGAGATTTACAAGGCAATTTTTTTTTATATATATAAACACACCCACAGAGCGGTAGAAGCCTGGAATGTGCAGTCAGGGGAAATGCTGGAAACAGATATGATAGCAACATTTGAGAGGCTCTTAGACAGATGCATGACCAGCCAGGGAATAGAAGGAATTAGACCCATCAGATGGCATTAGTTTAAATTGGCACTATAGGTGTCTTCCTATGCTATAGTGTTGAATGTCCTGTGCTGAGTTTGTAGTGCAAGGGACATACACACAGAAACACTGGAGGAACTCAGCCAGTCTCAGTCTTTCAGGCCTGAGCCCTTCTTCAAGGAATACTATTCAGAAAACAAGGAACAGGCAGCAGCTCCTTTCTCTTGCATAAAGAAGGTTGAGAGAGACCGATGAGTGTTCTTCAAGATAACATATGTTGATTGAATGGATATACAGGAAAGGAGTGACATAATTCGACGTCCTCAATTTACAATGAACACTGGCATATCTAATAGGGATTCAAAAAGCTAGGGAATGGAGCGAATGTGGAATTCACTGCAACAGAGTGTGTTAAAGCAAATCATATAGCTGGATGGAAGAAAAGGTGATACAAGTGTAGGGAATCACATTGATAGAGGATTGTAGAAGATTGCAGAGGGACATTGATAGGAGGTAGAGCTGGGCTGAAAAGAGGCAGACGGATTTTAATCCAGAGAAGTGTGAGGTGGTACACTTTGGAAGGACAAGCTCCAAGGGAGAGTTATTGCCAGGATTCTTGGTAGTGTGGAAGGGCAGAGGGATCTGGTGGTCAATGTCCCTGAAAGTTGCCTCACAGGTTGACAGGGTAGTTAAGAAATCTTATAGGGTGTTGGCTTTCATAAGTCGAGGTAATGAGTTTAAGAGCTGCGAGATAATGATGCAGATCTACAAAACTCTGGTTAGACCACAATTGGAGTACTGTGTCCAGTTCTGGTCACTTCTATAGGAAAGATGCGGAAGTGTTGGAAAGGGTGCAGAGGACATTTACCAGGATGATACCTGGTTTAGAGAGTAAGAGTCACGAGTAGAGATTAAGGGAGCTAGGGCTTTACTCTTTGGAGAGAAGGGGGATGAAAGGAGCCATGATAGAGATATACAAGATATTAAGAGGAATAGATAGATTTGACAGTCAGCGTCTCCTTCTCCTGCTCAATACAAGAGGGCATGGCTTAAAGGTAATGGATGGAAAGTTCAAGGGAACTTAGAGGAAGTTTTTTTTTTACCCAGAGTGTTTGATGCATGAAATGCACTACCTAGATCAGTTGTGGAGGCAGGTACATTGGTGAAATTCATGAGTCGACTTGACAAGCATATGGATGAATTTCAAGTAGAGGATTATGTGGGAGGCAGGTTCTTAAGGTCAGTACAACATCGTGGGCTGAAGGACCTGTACTGTGCTATGTTCTATGGAACTTTGAAATGAAAACTGACAAGGTTTGACTATAAAGACTAGCATGAGCTGAGTGAGCTGAGTGGCCTGTTTACGTGTTGTATCTCCCTTGTAATATGATGTACACAATCTAAATCTTAGTGCCCTGATAATGTTCTGGCCAATCTGTCAGTCTCTGTTACCAAAGCTATTAGGATTAATTTAAGACCAGGGTTTCTTTCCCATTGTTGTCTAGACCTTTAGACTTGAATTAAATAAGAAAGATGAACCTGCAAGCATTTCTCCATTAAAGAAGATCAAAGCTAATACGATCTTAACCACAAAGGCACTTACTGCTTGACCAAATATGTCTTTATTCCCTTGTAGTTGAAATGATTGTCAATCTACAGCTTGAATATATTTAATGACTGCCTCCACAGCAGTTTGAGGAAGAAAATTCCAAAGAAATTCAGTATTTCATCTGAAATGAGCATCTGCTTATTTTGGAAAGGTGCCCTTAATTATTTCAGCATTGACCCCGTCAATCTCCATCAGAATCCTAAATCCATAACATACTTCCAAACTCCAATAAATAAATTCCCAGCCTGCTAAACACTTCCTCCTTACCTCAGAATCAATTCATTTTTAAGTGTTTTGATTAATATATTTACATATCTGCTCAGTAATATATCTTCATTTAAACTAACCACCTTTCATTGCCTAAGAAGATAATAGTTTAAAGTGGTTTAAAAGTAGTGGAGAGGTAGGTGCTCATTTAAATCTCTTCATTGGCCAATAAAAAGAAGGGAAATTCAAGTGGGGCATCCAGTGTGGAGCAGCCAAGCAGTGGTGGTTTGAGGCTTTGGCATGCAGAGGCTCAGGACATAAAACAGGAAAGATCTTAGCATATTAATAAAGAATAAGTAGTGGAATGGTAACTAGGACCATGAAATGCTTTGATTGGAGGATGTGGGAGATATGGGAGAGCATAATTGTCCCTGATAACTACACCTGCAAGAGGTGCATCCAGCTGCAGCTCCTCACAGACCGAGTTAAGGAACTCAGCTGGAGCTGGATGAACTCCTGATCATTCGGAAGGCTGGAAAATTATGGTAATTTAAAAGATCCTTGGCAGGCACATGGGCAGAAGAGAGGGCTTAGTTGATTTTTAGGTATATATAGGTTGGTGCAACATTGTGGGGTGATGGACCAGTACTGTACTGTAATATTCTATGTTCAAATTCTTGGCATTATTCAGATGTTGTACTTAGCAGGGAATTTAAGATGCTTGTCCTGAATTTGCAGATGGCCCTTCAGAAGAGGAAGCACAGGAGAAATGTCAACATTAAGAGGCCTAAAAAATGGAGTGGTGGCTTTAAAATTAAGTTAACAACCTACTGGTTTATATCATTCATAACCAAGTGACTTTTTGTGTAGTCTTCAAAATAAGATCAGTGCAGCTGCAGAAGACGCAACAAATCTGTTTATCAGTGATGTGGACAGCTCTCCATAATCCATGGATCAGGTTACATGCTAAATATGGAGAGGATTTTGCAAGAAAAATATTGCTTGATACTGCTTAACTGTTACATAGGAATTAAACACTTGGTACGATAGTTCTGGGAAATAAACAGCAAGTGTCAACTAAATGGTAAGAACGGGCATCAAGAAAACCTTGGTAGAGTGCTGTAAGCATAAATTCGAGGATGATCCTTCTACACTTCTGGTAAATGCTCGTTAATTCCAACAAAGCGGATCGTCAGCTGCAAATCTGGCAAAAAAAACAACTCATTTGAAGATTAAACCATACTGTTTCAAGAATTGTCCATAGAGTAATATCTTTCCCAATGGAGTTGGATATTTATTTTATACACCCAATGACCTGGCCTCCACAACCGCCTATGGCAACAACTTCCAGTGATTTACTACCCTCTGGCTGGAAAAATTCCTACACATCTCTGTTCTAAGTGGACACCCTTTAATCCTAAAGTTGTGCCCTCTTGTTCTAGACTACCACCAAGGGAAACAACCTTTCTACACCTGCTCTGTTAATGCCTTTCAACATTCAAAATGTTTCATTCTCCAAAATTCCAGTGAATGCAGACAAAGAGATATTAAAAACTCCTCATATGATAACACTTCATTCCCGGAATCATCCTAGTGAAGCATTTTGAACTCTCTCCAATGTCAACTCATCTTTTCTTAAATGAGGAGTATCTGTGGCCGTATTTTGATCCCCAGGCTGTTTTTTTAAATGGGGAAAAAAATTGAAAATTCCCTGGGAGTTCTCATGCAGGATATCCTGGAGGTAAACTTACGTTTTGAGGCAGTGGCGAAGAAAGCAAAGGCAATTCTGGCATTCAATTCAAGAGGAATAGAATATAAGTAGGGTTGTGATGCAGAGGATTTACAAGGTGCTGGTGAAACCCCCATGGAGTATCGTGAGCAGTTTTGGACTCCTTGTTTAAGAAAAGATGTGTTGACATTGGAGAGAGTTCAAAATGCTTCACTGTAGTAAATCACTGGAAGTTGTGGCCATAGGCGGTTGTGGAGGCCAGGTGATTGGGTGTATAAAATTGATAGATTCTTGATTGGTCAGGGCATTAAAGGTAATGGGAAGAAGACCGGCAGTGGGGCTGAGTGGGGAAATTAAATGCTGGGGCAGACGATGGGCTGAATAGCTTATTTTTGCTCCTAATACTTACGGTCTTTTGGTCTCTTACTCCATTCAAGGGCAGACACACATCTCAGAACCAAGTTTGCCCTCTGCTGGCCCTTCCCGGTTATTTATAATGAAGTTATTATTGGTTGTTGTGGTCGTTGTGCTTAGAAAGGGTCCGGAGAATAGAGAGGATGGTCTCTAGTGCTTTCTCATTCCCAATTTGGTCAAAGAAGCAAATCAGTAGGCAATTCTCAAACATGCTGGAGAAACCCAGCAGGACATGTAACATCCATAGAAAGTAGAGGGCAACCAACGTTTCGGGCCTGAGCCCTTCATTAAGTCCAAGCAAAAATGTACAGGCATCTGAATAAAAAGGTGGGGGAGGGGTGAGGAAAAGAGGAAGGAAGGGGCACTGGCTAACAGGTAAGAGATAAATGCAGGTGAGAAGATAGAAGAGAAAAAAAGTTGAGAAATAATGGGGGAGGGACGAGGGTAGCTCTCTGACAGGAGAAGAAAGGAAAGGGAGTAGGGAGCTGGATAAGGAAACAGAGGGTTAGTGGAAGTTGGAGAAGTCAATGTTAATGCCGCCTGGTTGGAAACTGCCAACAGGATATCCATGTGCGCTCATGAGATCAACTGATGAATTCACTAAAGGGCAGATGCTATTTGTCTTCAAGAAAGCGTACTGTAACTCAAGTATGAACCTTGGTCTGTGACTCCATTTGTAACATAACCAACCATCTACAGACCCCTCCCTACTCAGATTTAACATCCACCTCCAGGCATCTTGCCTCCTCCAAATCTAGGAGGGTCTGAGTCTTTGGGGCCATGTTCAGATGCAAAGTTGTTCTCTCGGGTGGAATCAAAGATCTTCCTTTCCACGTACAGTAAAACCCTACGGGGATTGGTAGATGCCGGATAAGTGAATTTTCCTTGAGATTGCGTGTTGCATAATTGGTGAACTGACAGCGAGCTGCGCCTATTTTAAACTTATGCATTTTTTACCTATATAATTTCCGTGATTTTTTTTTTGCCAGTTGCTTGAGGCTGCCGGCTGCTTGAACTCCAAATAACAGGGGTTTTACTGTAATTCTATTTCAGCAAAAAAAAAAAATCAATGATTTTATCGTAAATGCAGAGCGTCATATAACATGACTTTACAATCCTGGTCACTGATTATTTACTAACTTTTGTCAGGGTTTCCACTAAGTGCTAATCTCAACTGTTTGTCTGGTGTCTTTTGAAATAAATCTGACTGGGAAACAGTGCTGAAAGCATTTCCACTGTTATTTGATTTAGCTGCAAATTAAATGAACATTTAAGCTGGATGCTGATGCCTTGGAAAGATCCATTAGCTCTTTTTGAATAGTGTCCTTAGAACGGAGATAAAGCATTCATAAATCAGCATCTTGTGTCTTCGGAAGCAGTTTGAATTGCAAAGGCAGACTAATAGAGAGTTAATTCAGTGAATGCAGTACTCTTTCAGGAGCTCCACTTTGATCTAAAATGCTGTGTACTAGTCAATATGTTCTATGCTCTAAATGTTCCCAAGGGAGTTATTACCATACCACAAACATCAGAAGGCTGCTCCTTGTAGATAGTAATCTTAGCAGCAAATGGTTGACTGGGCAAGCAGCGTGCCTGACATGTGCCACTCGGTGATCTACCAGATTCCCACCTCTTCACTGCAGAGGAGGGAAGGTGGTGAGGAAAAAAAAAAATCAATGCAGGGCGGGAGAAGAGTTCTCAGCAAAAATGTATTGTGTTAACACAAAGGGTTGTGCCATTAAGCAAACCAATCTTAGCATGTCTTCCTTCCGAGAAAATTACAATCCGAGCATTCCGTGAATTCCTTGTATCAGCCCTGGTGCCATAAACCTCTGGTTCACCAGCCCCAGCAGAATGATTTTCAATGCAAAGGCCCATGATACAGCTAAATGGCAACATTTCATTTTATCTGGGGCCTCAAGAATGTCAGTTTATTTTTCAGTTGTTTGAAATAACACAAGGTTTTGCTTGTACTTTGTGTGCATTTTATGGATTTTGAGCGGCTGATCACAAAAATCACCTGAAAACATTTCCTACCGGGCATCTTTTTTTTAGATACAGCTTATTTTTTGTGATTTCCTGTTACATTTTAAGTCTACCTCAAGCATACAAAACAATGAAGTACAACGCATCATTGAAAATTAATTTTCTGCATTTGCACTTGGACTTCTTCCCTGCTGATCCTGGTGTGGTCAGTGACGAACACGGTGAAAGGTTTCAACAGGGCATTACAGCCGTGGACAAGAGCAACTGGAACCCATCAATGCTGGCCGACTATTGTTGGACACTGATACTGTTGGAATCTAGGGGTTAAAACATTATGAAATAAATGATTAATCAATAAGTTTATTTGGACTGCATGAGTCAGGGAAAGAGGAATGTGGCTAAGTGGCTGTCACAGCATGGAGCAAAGTTGGCTGAACAAAATTGGCTGCTCCCAAGATACAGGGAGAGGATATGCATAAAACGATTTAGGAGGAATGCTCAACTGAAGGAGGTGGGAAGTAGCACAGGAGACACAGGCCAGATCAGAACAAAGAATGGCCCGCAAGAATCAAAGGGAATGGAAAACCAGTCTAGGAGGAAGATTAAGGCACGAGGAGGTGTGAAAGAGAACAGCAGAAATTGGCCAGACAGGGACCGAATGGTGATTAGAAATATCTGGGGATGAATTAATTTCAGATCTAAACAACAGGATAGTCTGGCCTGGAGGATTAACATGGGAAGGCTACACCCCAGAAATCTGCAAAACAGGAGATGACTTGTGATAACCCTTATGCAAAAAGATCTAGCAGGGAAAACAACTTTTGTTCTGTGTGATAAGATTGACCTATATAAACTGTGCCAACTGGACAATAGGGGTCAGTCTCGGGGAGTAGCTCACTGGCAGGTGACCTATGAACTAACAGACTGACCCAGAGCTCTGTTAAGTTTTATTCTTGTGCTGTGCTGTGCTGTGTGGTGTAATAAACTGACTGTTGAACCGAATACCTTCTCCTATCACTTCATTCAACGAACGCGCTGGACTCAGTTCACACATAGACTAAATTAAGAGTAAATAAATTAAAGCCAGAGTCCAACAATACAAGAGGCAACAGATGCTGAATACAAACAAAAATCATTTTTAGGCCAGTGGCACTGACACCATGTGATTAAACTTGCCAAATTCAATAAAAAAGACAAGTTAATGTTTCTCCTTCTCGCATGACACAGCAAATGTGAAATTATCTTTGTGTTCAGCTTGAAGTTGTCTATCATAATCCCCAAACCTTTTTTAAAAAATTGTTGACCAGTGTTATCTACAGAGGTGGGCTTGACCAGGTTTAACTTCAGTTTTACTCGTATTCAACACCATTTTATCTTTCCCTGCTCTCTCCATGAAACCAGTTCACCAACAACTTCCAAAATAAAAAGAAAACCCTGCAAACGCACAGAAACCAGCAGCTTACCAGCAATTCCTGCAGCCTTTCAAGAGCTGAGAAACCTGCAGCCAACAGGTCACTTGGAGTTTTGAAAAGAACGGGAATACAGCAGGCCAACGGGAGAACAGAAGACAACAGGCCAACGGGAGAAGAGAAGACAATAGGACAACAGGAGAACAGAAGACAACAGGCCAATGGGAGAAGAGAAACTAGCAGACCAATGGGAGAGCAGAAACAAGTAGCCTAGTGATCTCAATAATACTAGTGGACCACTTGAAGCACAAAACATAACAATATACCAGGAGTAATAAATCGGAGTCCATCAGGTACGTTAAAACCAGCAGCCTGTAAACCAGAGTTTGATGAGGACCATGGAAACTCAGGGGCCTCCAGAATCACAGGAGCCAGCATGACCAAGTAGCCCTTCTTTATCCAGGTCCATGCAATGCATATCAATGCGTTTTTTAACTTTGGGTAGTATTACAGCCATCTCAATGAAAGGTTCTGACTGAGGAGTTAATTATTTCTCTTTAAAGGTCAATGCCTTCTGGTGGCTCAAGAAAGCTGCCAACATGTTGAAGGACCAGTCACCCTCTCTTCTCCTCCTTTCTAAAAGGCGGGAGATATGTGAGTTTTAAACAGCAAACTTCCAGATTCAAGGACAGTTTTTTTTATTGCCCTACACTGTTTTTCTGCATGATTCTCTATATCCTGCATTTTGTCCTAGTACAGTGGTTCTCAACCCTCTTTTTTACTCACTCACATACCACGTTAAGTAATCCCTTACTAACCACAGAGCACCTCTGACACTCTACGCCAAAGGTGTTCTGTGCTTAGTAAGGGATTACTTAACATGGTACGTGATTGGAAAGAAAAATGTTGAGGATCATTGTCCTAGTAAAACCACACCTACACTTTTGCTTAATTATTGTGTTACCTACTGTATTTAAGTATGATCTGGCTTACCTGTACTTCCTAAATGTGGCAATAAACAAGTCAATTCAAGCATCTGATTTGGCAAATAAATCAATTCAGATGCTGCCTGAACATGCAGATTCAAAACCAGGATTTGTTAGTTTTATTCCAAATTTCCAACACCTTCAGTTTTAGGACATTTGCAAACAATAATTTCCAATGGACATTAGTGAGGGTTAAGTTAATGGTAGCACTTTTGATTAGTCTCCTTCTCTGACCTCTGTTCCTGAGGTCAAAAGGGTATATCAGACAAAACCTGGTTCACATAGCATTACAAAGGATCTACAATCTGGCTATATGTCTTCATTTTTGCAATCCAGCAGAAAATTAGGGAATGATCATTATAAGAGCCAAAGGTTCTCTTCTCACTGCTGTTTGGCTGTGGGCACTGGCGGTATCCCGGGGTACGTAGGCCCCTTCCTGTAGGCCACGTGCATGAGGGCCGACGCTGGTAGAAAGGAGTGTAGTTGGCTCGGTCCAGCAGCAGTGACTTCAGCTAGGGCCGTATCTTCACCAGTATGCATGCACCATGGACCGTGATGATGCATACGCACTCAGCTCGGCCCCGGCAATGAGTGGTTGGAGCCAGGGCCAGCGTGCCCATCAATGAGCATGTATGGGGGGGTTTGTGCGCATTTAAAACATAGGAACATAGGAAGTAGGAACAGGAGTAGGCCAAAAATGGCCCATCGAGCCTGCTCCGCCATTCAATACAATCATGGCTGATCTAATTTATGACCTAACTCCACCTACTTGCCTTCTCCCCATATCCCCTAATTCCTCTATCATGTAAAAATTTATCTAACCAAATTTTAAATATGTTTAATGAGGCAGCCTCAACCACTTCCCTGGTAAGAGAATTCCAAACATTCACTACTCTCTCGGAAAAACTATTTTTCCTCATCTCTGTCCTAAATCTACTCCCCTGAAACTTGAGACTGTGTCCTCTCGTTTTAGTTTCCCCGGCCAGCTCAAAAAACCTTCCTACATCTATCCTATCCATACCCTTCATAATCCTATATGTTTCTATAAGATCTCAACTCATTCTTCTGAACTCGAGCGAATACAATCCTAGATTACTTAATCTTTCATCATAAGTCAACCCCTTCATCCCAGGGATCAACCTAGTAAACCTCCTCTGGACCATCTCCAAAGCCAGTATATCCTTCCTCAAATATGGAGACCAGAACTGGACACAGTACTCCAGGTGCAGTCTCACCAGTACCTTATACAGTTGCAACATTACCTCCCTACTCCTGAATTCAATTCCTCTAGCGATGAAGGCCAACATTCCATTTGCCTTTTTAATAACCTGCTGCACCTGTAACCTAACTTTTTGCGATTCATGCACAAGCACTCCCAAGTCCCTCTGCACAACAGCATGCTGTAGTTTTTCACCCTTTAAATAATATTCAGCTCTTTTATTTTTCTTGCCAAAGTGGATAACCTCACACTTACTAACATTGTACTCCATCTGCCAGACCTTTGCCCACTCATCCAGCTTTACTATATCCCTCTGCAGACTCTCCACATCCTCATTACAATTTGCTCTTCCACTCAATTTGGTGTCATCCGCAAACTTGGCTACACCACATTTTGTCCCCTCCTCCAAGTCATCAATGTAAATGATGAACAGTTGTGGCCTAACACCGACCCCTGCGGCACCCCACTTACCACTCTCTGCCAACCTGAAAAACTCCCATTTATCCCGTCGCGCTGCCTCCTGTCAGACAACCAATTTTCAATCCAGGCCAATATACTTCCCCAGACTCCACTTTCCTGTAACTTACTGATAAGTCTCTTGTGCGGCACCTTATCAAACACTTTCTGGAAATCCAAATATACAACATCAACCTGTTCCCCTCTATCCACCGCACCCATTATATCCTCAAAGAATCCTAACAAGTTTGTCAAACAAGATCTTCCCTTTCTAAAACCATGCTGTGTCTGCCTGATTGAACCCTTATGTTCCAAAAGTTTCACTATTTCATCTTTAATGACGGCTTCAAGCATTTTTCCAACTACAGACGTCAAGCTAATTGGCCGATAATTTCCAGTCTTCTGCTTACATCCCTTCTTAAAAAGTGACGTGACATTTGCTGTCTTCCAGTCTGCCGGGACCTGCCCAGAATCCAAGGAATTTTGGTATATGACCACCAATGCATCAACTATAACTTCTGCCATTTCCTTCAGAACCCTTGGATGCATATCATCAGGACCAGGTGATTTGTCCGGCTTTAGTCCCATTAGTTTCTCCATCACTACTTCCTTTGTAACAACTATTTTATCAAGGCCCTCCCCAACATTCGCATCCTTAACTCCGCACTCGGGCATGCTGGACGTGTCTTCCTCCGTGAAGACTGACACAAAATATTTGTTTAATGCCTCGGCCATTTCCTTATTTTTTGCTACCAGTTTTCCTTTCTCATCCTCCAAGAGTCCTATTTTAACTCTGGCCACCCTCTTCCGTTTTATATATTTATAAAATTTTTTTGCTTTCTGTTTTTATATTTTGTGCTAATTTACTTTCATAATCCTTTTTCCCATTTCTTATTACCCACTTTGTAACCCCTTGTTGTCTCTTAAAGTTTTCTCAATCTTCCAGTTTCCCACTGCTCTTTGCAGCTTTGTACACCTGCGCCTTCAATTTTATACTCTCCTTTATTTCCTTTGTTAACCATGGTTGATTTTTCCCTCCCTTGCTGCCCTTTTTCCTGACCGGAATATATTTTTGTTGAGCATTACAAAATATTTCTTTGAAAATCTTCCACCGTTCCTCAACTGTTTCATCAATTAGCCTGTGCTCCCAGTCCACTCTGCCCAATTCCTCCCTCATCCTATGGTAGTCACCCCTGTTTAAGCATAATATATTAGTTTTAGATCTAACTATTTCCCCTTCCATCTGAATGAGAAATTCAATCATACTATGATCGCTATTTCCCAGATGGTCTCTGACTATTACATCATTTACTCAACCTATCTCATTGCACAACACTAGATCCAGGAGAACATTTTCTCTTGTGGGTTCCTTAACATGCTGCTCAAGAAAGCTATCGCGGATGCATTCTATGAAGTCCTCTTCCAGACTCCCACGGCCAACTTGATTTTCCCAATCTATGTGGAAGTTAAAGACCCCCATGACTACTGCCGTATCATTATTACATGCCTCACTTATCTCTCTATTTATTTCCTGTGCCACTAAACTATTGTTATTTGGTGGGCGATAGATAACACCCACCAATAATTTTTTCCCTTTGTTATTCTTTATCTCTACCCAAATGGACTCAACATTATGCTCTTTAGATCTTATATAATTTCTCACTATTGCCTGGAGCTCATCTTTGATTAAGAATGCAACTCCACCTCCCTTACCATCCTGTCTATCTCTTTGCACCACCTGATACCCTTGAAAGTTTAATTCCCATTTAGGGTCACCTTGTAGCCATGTTTCCTTGATGGCTACCAAATCATAGGCATGGGTACCGATTTGCTCCTCAAGTTCATTAACCTTATTTCTAATACTGCGGGCTTTCAGATAAAGTGCCCTTATGCTCTTTGTCCTTTTAATATCTAGTGACTTCTGTAACCTTTTCTTTTGATTTTTCTGCCCACTATTTTTCTTTGTAATTTTCTTAACACTCTCATTGACCCGAAAACTCACTGCGTCATCTGATTTTTTACTTTCTCCTCCCAACGTTATTTTTCCTATTTTACTTTTCCTGGCCATTACTTTTTCTTCCCTACCCTTTTCCCTATCACTCTGGTTCCCATACCCCTGCCAAATTAGTTTAAACCTTGCCCCACTGCTGTACCAAACATACTTGCCAAAATGTTGACACCTTTTGGATTTAGGTGCAACCCGTCCCTCTTGTAAAGATCATGCCTTCCCCAAAAGAGATCCCAATGATCCAAGAAGCCAAATCCTTGCCTTGTACACCAGCACCTCAGCCACACGTTCATTTTCCTTATCCTTACATTCTTTTCATAATTTGCATTTGGAACAGGTAGTAATCCCGAGATCACCACCCTAGCATTCCTGTCTTTCAGCTTTCGTCCCAGCTCACTGTAATCCCTTTTCATTACCTCCTCCCTTTTCTTGTCAATGTCATTTGTACCCACATGTACCAACACACCAGGCTGCTCTCCCTCTCCTCTCAGAATATTTTGGACCCGATTTGTGATATCTCGTACCCTTGCACCAGGGAGGCAGCACACCATGCGGGTATACTTATCTGGCTCACAGAACCTCCTGTCTGTACCCCTGTCCCCAATAACTACTGCATTTCTCCTTTTCCTTTTCTTTTGCACCACTCTGCCAGTCTCATTGCCATTGACCTGGTGCCCATGGCCATCTTCTGTCCAGTCATCTCCCTCAACAGAATCCAACACAACATAACTGTTGCTGAGTGGGATACTCACTGGTGTGCTCTCAGTTTTTCTCACTTTTTTCTTTCCCCCCCTGACGGTTTCCCACTTACCTGACACGGGTTCTGGAGTATTTATCGGCCTGAAAGTTGAGTCGATTAACTCCTCGCTCTCCCTTACAAGCCGCAGGTCATCAATCTGCAACTCCATATCCCTAATTCGCTCCCTTAGTAACTGCATCTCGGTACACCTGGTGCAGATGTGGCCATTTGGGAGGGTGGAGGTCACCCGTTGTTCCCACATCTGACACCCAGTACAGACCACTAACCCTATTGGCATGACTCTGAATACGAAGGCAAATAACTCAGCTTACCTTTTCTCCTTGCCTGCTTTTGCCGAAGCCTGATAAGCCAAAGCCAGGAAGTATCACTCCTTCACTGCTCCACTCACTCACTGAGCCACTCCTCACTGGCCACTCCCTCCCCTTTCACTCCTTTTATTGGCCCCTTGACCAATTAACCCTGTCACTTTCAGCAAGCTCCTCCTCCTCTGACTCACAGCCTGACTTTCTCCAAGCTCCTCCTCTGACTCCCAGCCGAACCAAGTAGGCTCGTTAGCCTGCATCGTCAGTTGGGCGATCTGAGGAGGATGAGTTAGGCATTGATAATTTCTCTCAACTGTTACACATTATATGTTACATTACATCGACCATAACACTATAGGGATGTTAGAAGGTTACACATTTTGATTAATCAGTATACCGCTGGAACATTACTTTCTTCTACAGTAGTTCTTGATATTGATATTGAATGTTACTGTGGTGATATGACCACCAGCCGACTGCAGGGGGCGATCTCTGACCCTGCAGGAAGACCACCCAAGGGGCTGACTCCACCTGGCCGGCTGTCAATTAGCCACCTTGAATATAAACCTGAGGTGACCCCTCCTAAGCCACTCACATGGGGAGCCACCAAGGCATGAACTTGTTTTCAGACTTTTACTGGAATAAAGCCTGTTGTACAGTCTTTGGAGTTTTGTGCTTGCTCGCTGCTACCTCAGCGCACCACAGTTACTACAGATATTAGCCCTTTTGTATTTGTTAATAAAGATGTTTGAGAAAATTCATTTGGGCTTCGTTACCGATTTCTTCAAGAAACGCTTTGCAGACAAACGCCTCATTTACCTTCCAAGCAAATATTTTATTGATCAATGTTGCTAAGTCATAGCTAAATTTCTGAACTAGGAAGAAGCTGCCTAGACTAAAAATCCAGAATAATGAATTCTAATTCCAGTCCGAAGAGCCTTGAAAAAAATCTGGGATTTTTCCTCAGTGTGAGTAATTATGACAGTGAAATAACAGGATTGCTGTACAAATATCCTTCAGGGAAGGAAGTTGGTCATCCTTAACAGCTGGATCTCTGATGGATTAGTAATTTAGTCACTTCTAGCTCAATGAATGATTTAAAATAAATGCTGGCCTTGCCTTTGGATAAGCTCAAGACCAGCTGCATCATGGTGTTGTAAGGGGACACAATGCCCTCAAGCGTAACACCCTGCAAAAGGTAGTGGACACAGCCCAGATATCACGGGTAAAACCCTCCCCACCATCAAGAACATCAACAGGGGGAGCTGCTGTCAGAGAGCAGCAGCAATCATCAACTCCAATAGTTCACCACAATCTGAGCGCAGGACAAGACGGTGTAAGTCACTGGACTGGGCCTTAAATTCACAAACAATTAAATGACCGAGGAGCGACAGCAGACTCGATAGCAAAAACTTGATACTTATTAGGCGAGTCATTGGAGAATTGCAACACATCTTATGATAAGCTACATACCTGATGTAGGGACCAGACACAAAACCTTGGTTACTCTTTATTTCCTATGGGTGCTGGGCGCTGTATGTCCTGCTAAGTTTCTCTACCACATTTAAGAATTGCATTCGACTCCAGCACCCACAGGCTTTCTTGTTTAAAATCTTATCTAAAATCACAACTGACATATGGATTTGTTTTGAATGTGAATTTCCACACCACTGGATATGTTTATCAGTTTTCTAATAAAACGATTTTCTTCCATGAAATTTCAGTCAGAAAAATGAGCATTCCAAAGAAACCTCAATCATTCAGAGTACTAAAATTCCTTTAATGCAGAACTATCAAAAAATCATAAAACAAAAACTCATAACAGAAAATAAATGATCAATTCCTCTCATCATCTATGGATTTTTCGTGACACTTTGCAGATAGTGAAATGTTTTAAAGTGTAACCATTGTTGTCATGTTAATCCTACCAACATATCAAGTGAAGCCACCTTTATTTATTGTTCATACCATGCTCTCACGGTAAAGACGAGATAGCATTTTTCCAGGACCATGGAGCATATTTACATAAATATGTTAGAATAGAAGTTAAACACATTAAAATATTAAGACATATACAGTAAAAGTCCACAGTACATTATCCACATATGTTCTGGGAATTCACGAGCCTGATAGCTTGGAGGGGGAAAAAAAACTGTTGCCCAATCTGGACGGTAGGGCCCAAGTGCTACCAGATAGCAGCAGGGAGAACAGTTTGCGTGAGGGGTGTGTGGAGTCCTTCACAATGTTTATTGCCTTTCGCCTGCATTGAGTCTTGTAGATGTCCCTTATAGTAGGAAGAGAGCACCCAATGATCTTTTCCGCTGACTTCACTCTCCTCTGCAGGGTCTACATATGCGGAGGCAAACAAGAGGGTCCGCAGATGCTGGAAAACTAGAGGCTTACAAAATTCTGGAGGGACACAACAAGTGAGCAACATCTGTGGGTGGCAACGCTTCGTCTGCCGGGAAGCCTGAATAAATGGATTGGGGACTGGGAAGAGCACGAGCTGGCAGCTAATAGGTGAATACAGGTGGGAGGGGAAATGGGGGTGGGGGGGGAGTAAGAGATAAAGGATTGAGGAAGAGGCCCTCTGATAGAAGGACATTGATCTAGCTCCAATGGGGTGAACACAGGATCTGGGTTGCAGATGTCTTCTTATTACTTAAAGGTATAAATTGGTTTTCCAGAGTAATTCAATTCTATATGGAAGTTCGCAGTTGCCAATAAGGTAGCCACTACTCGATTTAACTTTTACTTGACTTTATTTGTCAATGAAGACTAAAGTTAGGCAGCTCATTTTAGTGCATCATTTAAAATGATCTCCTGGCTCAGCAAATGAAGCATATAAGACCATAGTCAAGACAGGTTAGAACTGCTAGTACACACACAAGCCTTGAATCATCTGCCACACAAACATATCAATTATGAGCAGAGTTAAGCCCCTCCATGATTCAAGCCTGCTGCACCTTTCGAAAGGTGTGATCGTAAGTTAAACTCCACATACCTGTGGTAGCCTTGCATCACCCCATCGCAACCCTCCCCCCCCACCGCCCCCCAACTTGGTTCTCCAGAATGAATCCAATTCTGCCTTTAAAATAACACAAAGATTCTGCATCCATTGCCCTTTGAAGGGAATTCCTGTGACTCATGTATGTGAGAAAAAAATTACTTTTATCCACTGTATCGTCACAAAGACAACTTTCGTAATCATGTATCGTAAATGGTAGAAACCTCGTTATACAGAAAAATATTTTAAACAATAAAGCACACTATTTCAGATTGTCTTCCAGTTGGGTTTACCTTACAGGCGTGTAGCTTTTTTTGTTCATTAAAACATTTTATTTGGTTAATAAATTTAAAAAATATAACCAAAACTCCTCTCAGACTGATAGAGAACAGTTTTTTTAAATCTTCAAAAGTTTCCTTTACAGGTATCTGCAAAATGCCTCATGATCAAAAAGAAAAAAAATGATGCAAATGTTCATGCGGTCAGACACTGATTCTTGGAATCACACAAACTGATTTAATTGTTGAATAATTAAAGCAGAATTAACATTCATAAAGACTTGGTGCTGTACCATGGTGCAGACTGTCTAATTGTACTGAAGGAAAGTTGTTGCATAATGAATTCTTGAGAAATTTAAATGTAACAGGATGGGGAGCCTAACATTGGAGCCAAACATTGCAAGCAAATACACATCTCAGCAAATGTGACCTTAACAGTCAATAGTTCTCAACCTTTATCTTTCCACTCACATACCACTTTAAGTAATCCCTTTGCCATCGGTGCTCTGGGATTAGTAAGGGATTAAGGTGGTGTGTGAGTGGGAAGGGAAGATTGAGAACCACTGAAATATTCTGCTTGAGAAAAATTGTCATTGGTCCATTTCCTTTCGAGTTATGAAATCGTGCACATAACGAGTCAATTAGGTACGATTAAAAATGGTGGTTTTCAACCTTTTTCTTTCCACCCACATACCACCTTAAGTGATCTCTTACTAATCACAGAGCACCTATGGCATAGGGAATTTCTTTTCTTCTTTGGCTTGGCTTCGCAGACGAAGATTTATGGAGGGGTATGTCCACGGCTGCTGCAGGCTCGTTGGTGACTGACAAGTCCGATGCGGGACAGGCAGGCACGGTTGCAGCGGTTGCAAGGGAAAATTGGTTGGTTGGGGTTGGGTGTTGGGTTTTTCCTCCTTTGTCTTTTGTCAGTGAGGTGGGCTCTGCGGTCTTCTTCAAAGGAGGTTGCAGCCTGCCGAACTGTGAGGCGCCAAGATGCACGGTTGGAGGCGATATCAGATGGTGGTCAATATGGCAGGCACCAAGAGATTTCTTTAAGCAGTCCTTGTACCTCTTCTTTGGTGCACCTCTGTCTCAGTGGCCAGTGGAGAGCTCGCCATAGAACACGATCTTGGGAAGGCGATGGACCTCCATTCTGGAGACGTGACCCACCCAGCACAGTTGAGTCTTCAGCAGCATGAATTCGATGCTTGCGGACTCTGCCAGCTCGAGTACTCGAGTTGGTGATGAAGTCATTCCAATGAATGTTGAGGATGGAGCGGAGACAGCGCTGATGGAAGCGTTCTAGGAGCCGTAGGTGATGCCAGTAGAGGACCCATGATTCGGAGCCGAACAGGAACGTGGGTATGACAACGGCTCTGTACATGCTGATCTTTGTGTGCTTCTTCAGGTAATTGTTTTTCCAGACTCTTTTGTGTAGTCTTCCAAAGGCGCTATTTGCCTTGGCGAGTCTGTTGTCTATCTCTTTGTCGATCCTTGCATCAGATGAAATGGTGCAGCCGAGGTAGGTAAACTGGTTGACCGTTTTGAGTTCTGTGTGCCCGATGGAGATGTGGGGGTGGCTGGTAGTCATGGTGGGGAGCTGGCTGATGGAGGACCTCAGTTTTCTTCAGGCTGACTTCCAGGCCAAACATTTTGGCAGTTTCCGCAAAACAGGATGTCATGCGCTGGAGAGCTGGCTCTGAATGGGCAACAATTTGCAGACGATGCCGCTTTAGTTAGGCATAGGGAATACTTAAAGTGGTATGTGAGTGGAAAGAAAAAGGTTGAGAACCACTGCCTTAACTGGTATCCAGAAAACATCCTCCCAAAACACTAGAAAGACAATACAGCAAAAACCACATTACAAAGTACAGGTAAATGAAAATAGTGCAAAACAAAGTCAAAGTGAGGCAGTGTCTTTGATTCATTGATTATTCAGGAATCTGATGGCAGAGGGGAAGAAACTGTCCTTATGGCGCTGAGCACTCTTCTTCAGACTCCTGTTCCTTTTTCCCGAAGGTAGCAGAGTGAAGGGGGCATGGCCTGAATGGTGGGGGTCTTTGAGGATAGAGGCTGCTTTTTTTAATAACACCACCTCTTGAAGATGTCTTCGATGGAGTGAAGACTAGTGACCATTATATCACAGGCCCAGTTTTTTTCTTGCCTTGAGTATTGACACCTCCATACCAGACAGTGATGCAACCAGCCAGAATTTTCTCCATGAGTTTTCGAGAGTTTCATTGACATACCAAATGTCTTCAAACTCCTCACAAAGTATAGGCACAGATGGCATAGCTTTTAACACAATGCCTTTACAGCACCAGCGATTGGGACTAGACTGGGGATCGAGTCCCACACTATCTGTAAGGAGTTTGTACATTCTCCCCGTGTCTGCGTGGGTTTTCTCCAGGGGTTCTGATTTCCTCCCACCGTTCAAAAATGTACTGGAGGTTGTAGGTTAATGGGGTGTAAATTGGAGAGTACAGACTCAAGGGCCAAAATGGCCTGTTATTGTGCTGTTTACCTAAACAAATTTTAAAAATTTTAAAATATAACTGCTGGCAAGCTTTCAAGATAGCACCAGCATGAAGGCTCAGATTTCTATGAAGTCTCATTTCATAGAAAAGATGAAGAGAGGATCTGATCAAAGTGATATAACTTTGCTGGAAGTACTTTCTTCTAAAGGCTCATCAAGCACAAAGAGAGATCATCTTAGAACTATATCTTGATCTGTTAGGGTAGCGTGGTGACACTGGCTCCAAAGACCTAGCTTCAATCCTGATCATCACTGTGTTTGTGCAGTTTGCCCATTCCACCTGAGTGCCCAGTTTCTCCCATATTGGAATAACATGCCGGTTGTTAGATTAATTCATAAATTATCACTACTGTTTGCGAACAACAGGAGACTGGTGGGTTGACAGGCATGTGAGAGGAAACAGACCATGGGACAATAAAGTTAAACAAGCAAGTCTGCAGATATTTTGGTCGAGATAGAATTTTTCAAATAGCTTAAAGGGACTTGATGAGCCAAATGACCTTCTTCTATATCCAAAGGAATCGTGAAACATGCAATTAAGAAGCAATTTATTTGAACAGAATATAGTGGAAATTTGGAACTCCTTTCCCCAAGTGGTTGTGAATATTGGCACAATGAGAGCTTTTATATCTGAGGATTGTAGCGGTGTCAGGGAGGGGTATTACCTCTGGTGGGGGAACATGTCATATCTTTTTCAGGGCGGTTTGTCCA